>NW_027423286.1:0-65326 GCF_048934315.1 Petromyzon marinus | reverse complement strand
TGATCCTCGAGAAATCCGATGAGCTATGAAGCTCTTATATCCACAGATGTCAAGAAGGGAGCCACAGGCTCGGCAAGAGGAGGTACGAGGGAGGAGGGGGTAGAGAGAGAGGGGGTAGAGAGGGGGGTAGAGAGAGAGAGGGGGTAGAGAGGGGGGTAGAGAGAGGGGTAGAGAGAGAGGGGGGGTAGAGAGGGGGTAGAGAGAGAGAGGGGGTAGAGAGGGGGTAGAGAGGGGGTAGAGAGAGAGGGGGTAGAGAGGGGGGTAGAGAGAGAGGGTAGAGAGAGAGAGGGTATTGATCCTCAGAGAGAGGGGGTAGAGAGAGAGGGGGTAGAGAGGGGGTAGAGAGGGGGTAGAGAGAGAGAGGGGGGGTAGAGAGAGAGGGGGTAGAGAGGGGGTAGAGAGGGGGTAGAGAAAGAGGGGGTAGAGAGGGGGGTAGGAGAGGGGGGTAGAGAGGGGGGGTAGAGAGAGGGGGTAGAGAGAGAGGGGGTAGAGAGAGAGAGAGGGGGGGGTAGAGAGAGAGGGGTAGAGAGAGGGGGTAGAGAAAGAGGGGTAGAGAGAGAGGGGGTAGAGAGAGAGGGGGTAGAGAGGGGGGTAGAGAGAGAGAGGGGTAGAGAGAGGGGGTAGAGAGAGGGGTAGAGAGAGAGGGGGGGTAGAGAGGGGGTAGAGAGAGAGAGGGGGTAGAGAGGGGGTAGAGAGAGAGGGGGGGTAGAGAGGGGGTAGAGAGAGAGGGGGTAGAGAGGGGGTAGAGAGAGAGGGGGTAGAGAGAGAGGGGGTAGAGAGGGGGGTAGAGAGAGAGGGTAGAGAGAGAGGGGGTAGAGAGAGAGAGGGGGTAGAGAGAGAGGGGGTAGAGAGGGGGGTAGAGAGAGAGAGGGGGTAGAGAGAGAGAGGGGGTAGAGAGAGAGGGGGTAGAGAGGGGGGTAGAGAGGGGGTAGAGAAAGAGGGGGGTAGAGAGGGGTGGTAGAGAGACGGGGTAGAGAGGGGGGTAGAGAGAGGGGGTAGAGAGAGAGGGGGTAGAGAGAGAGAGAGGGGGGGTAGAGAGAGAGAGGGGTAGAGAGAGGGGGGTAGAGAGAGAGGGGTAGAGAGAGAGGGGGTAGAGAGAGAGGGGGTAGAGAGGGGGGTAGAGAGGGGGTAGAAAGAGAGGGGGGTAGAGAGGGGGTAGAGAGGGGGGTAGAGAGGGGGGTAGAGGAGAGGGGGTAGAGAGGGGGTAGAGAGGGGGTAGAGAGAGAGGAGGGTAGAGAGGGGGGTAGAGAGGGGGGTAGAGAGGGGGGTAGAGAGAGGGGGTAGAGAGAGAGGGGGTAGAGAGAGAGAGAGGGGGTAGAGAGAGAGAGGGGTAGAGAGAGGGGTAGAGAGAGAGGGGTAGAGAGAGAGGGGGTAGAGAGAGAGGGGGTAGAGAGGGGGGTAGAGAGGGGGTAGAGAGAGAGGGGGGTAGAGAGGGGGGTAGAGAGGGGGGTAGAGAGAGGGGGTAGAAAGAGAGGGGTAGAGAGAGAGAGGGGGTAGAGAGAGAGAGGGGTAGAGAGAGAAGGGGGTAGAGAGAGAGGGGGGTAGAGAGAGAGAGGGGTAGAGAGAGAGGGGTAGAGAGAGAGAGGGGGTAGAGAGAGAGGGGTAGAGAGGGGGTAGAGAGAGAGGGGGTAGAGAGAGGGGGTAGAGAGGGGGTAGAGAGAGGGGGGTAGAGAGAGAGGAGGGGGTAGAGAGAGAGAGGGGGTAGAGAGAGAGAGAAGGGGGGTAGAGAGGGGGGTAGAGAGGGGGGTAGAGAGAGAGAGAGGGGTAGAGAGAGGGGGTAGAGAGAGAGGGGTAGAGAGAGAGGGGGTAGAGAGAGAGGGGGTAGAGAGGGGGGTAGAGAGGGGGTAGAGAGAGAGGGGGGTGAGAGGGGGGTAGAGAGGGGGGTAGAGAGAGGGGGTAGAGAGAGAGGGGGTAGAGAGAGAGGGGGTAGAGAGGGGGGGTAGAGAGAGAGGGGGTAGAGAGGGGGGTAGAGAGGGGGGTATAGAGGGGGGGTAGAGAGAGGGGGTAGAGAGAGAGGGGGTAGAGAGAGAGTGCCGCTCGGTTGAGACTGCGCGGGGGTAGAGAGAGAGAGGGGTTAGAGAGGGGAGTAGAGAGAGAGGGGGTAGAGAGAGAGAGGGGGTAGAGAGAGAGGGGGTAGAGAGAGGGGGTAGAGAGAGGGGGAGTAGAGAGAGAGGGGGTAGAGAGAGAGAGGGGGCAGAGAGGGGGTAGAGAGAGAGGGGTAGAGAGAGGGGGTAGAGAGAGGGGGGTAGAGAGAGAGGGGGTAGAGAGAGAGAGGGGGTAGAGAGAGAGGGGGTAGAGAGAGGGGGTAGAGAGAGGGGGGGTAGAGAGAGAGGGGGTAGAGAGAGAGGGGGTAGAGAGGGGAGTAGAGAGAGGGGGGGTAGAGAGAGGGGGTAGAGAGAGAGGGGGTAGAGAGAGGGGGGGTAGAGAGAGAGGGGGGTAGAGAGAGGGGGGTAGAGGAGAGGGGAGTAGAGAGAGAGGGGGTAGAGAGAGAGAGGGGGTAGAGAGGGGAGTAGAGAGAGAGGGGGGTAGAGAGAGAGGGGGTAGAGAGAGAGGGGGTAGAGAGAGGGGGTAGAGAGAGGGGGGGTAGAGAGAGGGGGGGTAGAGAGAGAGGGGGGTAGAGAGAGGGGGGTAGAGAGAGGGGGTAGAGAGAGAGGGGGTAGAGAGAGGGGGTAGAGAGAGAGGGGGTAGAGAGAGGGGGGTAGAGAGAGAGGGGGTAGAGAGAGAGAGGGGGTAGAGAGAGAGAGGGGGTAGAGAGAGAGGGGGTGGAGGAGAGAGAGAGAGAGGGGGGCAGAGAGGGGGTAGAGAGAGAGGGGGGGTAGAGAGAGAGGGGGTAGAGAGAGCGGGGGTAGAGAGAGAGGGGGTAGAGAGAGAGAGGGGGTAGAGAGGGGGTAGAGAGAGGGGGTAGAGAGATGGGGTAGAGAGAGAGGGGGTAGAGAGAGAGAGGGGGTAGAGAGAGAGGGGGGTAGAGAGGGGGCAGACAGGGGGTAGGGAGAGAGAGGGGGGGCACAGAGGGGGGTAGAGAGAGAGAGAGAGGGTAGAGAGAGAGGGGGGTAGAGAGAGGGGGTAGAGAGAGAGGGGGGTAGAGAGAGGGGGGTAGAGAGAGAGAGAGGGGGTAGAGAGGGGGGTAGAGAGAGAGGGGGTAGAGAGAGAGAGGGTGAGAGAGGGGGTAGAGAGAGAGAGAGGGGGTAGAGAGAGAGGGGTAGAGAGAGAGAGAGAGGGGGTAGAGAGGGGGGTAGAGAGAGAGAGGGGGTAGAGAGAGAGAGGGGGTAGAGAGAGAGAGGGGTAGAGAGAGGGGTAGAGAGAGAGGGGGTAGAGAGAGAGGGGGTAGAGAGAGAGAGGGGGTAGAGAGAGGGGGTAGAGAGAGGGGGTAGAGAGATGGGGTAGAGAGAGAGGGGGTAGAGAGAGAGAGGGGGTAGAGAGAGAGGGGGGTAGAGAGGGGGCAGACAGGGGGTAGGGAGAGAGAGGGGGGGCACAGAGGGGGGTAGAGAGAGAGAGAGAGGGTAGAGAGAGAGGGGGGTAGAGAGAGGGGGTAGAGAGAGAGGGGGGTAGAGAGAGGGGGGTAGAGAGAGAGAGAGGGGGTAGAGAGGGGGGTAGAGAGAGAGGGGGTAGAGAGAGAGAGGGTAGAGAGAGGGGGTAGAGAGAGAGAGAGGGGGTAGAGAGAGAGGGGTAGAGAGAGAGAGAGAGGGGGTAGAGAGGGGGGTAGAGAGAGAGAGGGGGTAGAGAGAGAGAGGGGGTAGAGAGAGAGAGGGGGTAGAGAGAGGGGTAGAGAGAGAGGGGGTAGAGAGAGAGGGGGTAGAGAGAGAGAGGGGGTAGAGAGAGGGGGTAGAGAGAGGGGGTAGAGAGATGGGGTAGAGAGAGAGGGGGTAGAGAGAGAGAGGGGGTAGAGAGAGAGGGGGGTAGAGAGGGGGCAGACAGGGGGTAGGGAGAGAGAGGGGGGGCACAGAGGGGGGTAGAGAGAGAGAGGGGGTAGAGAGAGGGGTAGAGAGAGAGGGGGTAGAGAGAGGGGGTAGAGAGAGGGGTAGAGAGAGAGGGGGTAGAGAGAGAGAGGGGGTAGAGAGAGGGGTAGAGAGAGAGGGGGCAGACAGGGGGTAGGGAGAGAGAGGGGGGCACAGAGGGGGGTAGAGAGAGAGACAGAGGGGGTAGAAAGAGAGGGGGGTAGAGAGAGAGAAGGGGTAGAGAGGGGGGTAGAGAGAGAGGGGGTAGAGAGGGGGGTAGAGAGAGAGGGGGTAGAGAGAGAGGGGGTAGAGAGGGGGGTAGAGAGAGAGACAGAGGGGGTAGAAAGAGAGGGGGGTAGAGAGAGAGAAGGGGTAGAGAGGGGGGAAGAGAGAGAGGGGGTAGAGAGAGAGAGAGAGGGGGGGCACAGAGGGGGGTAGAGAGAGAGAGAGGGGGTAGAGAAAGAGGGGGTAGAGAGAGAGGGGGGTAGAGAGAGAGGGGGGTAGAGAGAGAGGGGGTAGAGAGAGAGAGGGGGTAGAGAGAGAGAGAGGGGGTAGAGAGAGGGGTAGAGAGAGAGAGAGAGGGAAGGGGGTAAGGAGAGCAGAGCGAGACATCTTTTGTGAAATCTTACATTGAAAAGGGTGTGGGGTGGGGTTTACATAAAGCAAAGCATTGACATGATGAACGAAGCCAAGTGGCAACTACAGCGAGCATCATCTTCTTCTTCTTTGGTTCTTTCGGTAAAGTCACCACGTAGAATGAGAATAAAATAATAAATCGATAAAATAACACAATAAAATTCTCACGACGTTTCGGCCACAACACAAGGGGCCTTCATCAGGTGAAGGTGATGAAGGCCGCTTGTGTTGTTGGCCCGAAACGTCGTGAGAATATTATTGTGTTATTTTATTTGATCAATTTATTATTTTATTCTCATTCTACGTGGTGGTGACTTTACCGAAAGAACCGAAGAAGAAGATGAATCTTTGCAGTCACGAAAGCTTTAAATCGAAAGAGCATCTTCTTTTTTACTCTGATGGTAAGAAGAAAAACTAGAGAGAGGGGAGAGGCAGGGAGAGAGTTAAGAGAGAGGCAGGGAGAGAGGCAGGGAGAGAGGGGACAGGCAGGGAGATAATTAAGAGAGAGGCAGGGAGAGAGTTAAGAGAGAGGCAGGGAGAGAGGCAGGGGGAGAGGCAGGGAGAGAGGCAGGGAGAGAGTTAAGAGAGAGGGAGGGAGAGAGACAGGGAGAGAGACAGGGGGAGAGGCAGGGGGAGAGGCAGGGGGAGAGGCAGGGAGAGAGGCAGAGAGAGAGGCAGGGAGAGAGGCAGGGAGAGAGAGGCAGAGAGAGAGGCAGAGAGAGAGGCAGGGAGAGAGGCAGAGAGAGAGAGGCAGAGAGAGAGGCAGAGAGAGAGGCAGGGAGAGAGTTAAGAGATAGGCAGGGGGAGAGGCAGGGAGAGAGGCAGGGAGAGAGGCAGGGAGAGAGGCAGGGGGAGAGGCAGGGAGAGAGTTAAGAGAGAGGCAGGGAGAGAGGCAGAGAGAGAGGCAGAGAGAGAGGCAGGGGGAGAGGCAGGGAGAGAGGCAGGGAGAGAGGCAGGGGGAGAGGCAGGGGGAGAGGCAGGGAGAGAGGCAGGGAGAGAGTTAAGAGAGAGGGAGGGAGAGAGACAGGGAGAGAGACAGGGAGAGAGGCAGGGGGAGAGGCAGGGGGAGAGTTAAGAGAGAGGCAGGGGGAGAGGCAGGGAGAGAGTTAAGAGAGAGAGGCAGAGAGAGAGGCAGGGGGAGAGGCAGAGAGAGAGGCAGGGGGAGAGGCAGGGAGAGAGTTAAGAGAGAGGCAGGTGGAGAGGCAGGGAGAGAGGCAGGGAGAGAGGGAGAGAGGCAGGGGGAGAGGCAGGGAGAGAGGGAGAGAGGCAGGGAGAGAGGCAGGGAGAGAGGCAGGGAGAGAGGCAGGGAGAGAGGCAGGGAGAGAGGCAGGGGGAGAGTTAAGAGAGAGGCAGGGGGAGAGGCAGGGAGAGAGGCAGGGGGAGAGGCAGGGAGAGAGTTAAGAGAGAGGCAGAGAGAGAGGCAGGGGGAGAGGCAGGGAGAGAGGCAGGGAGAGAGGCAGGGGGAGACGGAGGGGGAGAGTTAAGAGAGAGGCAGGGAGAGAGTTAAGAGAGAGGGAGGGAGAGAGGTAGGGGGAGAGGCAGAGAGAGAGGCAGGGAGAGAGGCAGGGGGAGAGGCAGGGGGAGAGGCAGGGGGAGAGGCAGGGGGAGAGTTAAGAGAGAGGGAGAGGCATCCAGGGAGATGGGGAGGGAGAGGGAGGCTGGTGCCTCGTTGCTAGGCGCGGCACAGTTGCTAGGCGACGCTGTTGCTAGGGCCGCGCTCATCGCCTGCGTCTAGACGATGGGGGAGGGGCCTTGGGGACCCGGGGGATGGTGGGAGGGGTTTCTGTGTCTGTGTGTATGTGTGTCTGTGTGTGTGTGTCTGTGTGTATGTGTGTCTGTGTGTGTATGTCTGTGTGTGTGTGTCTGTGTGTGTCTGTATGTCTGTGTGTGTATGTGTGTGTGTGTCTGTGTGTGTGTCTGTGTGTGTGTCTGTCTGTGTGTGTGTATGTGTCTGTGTGTGTATGTAGGTATGTGTGTGTGTATGTCTGTGTGTGTGTATGTGTGTGTCTGTGTGTGTATGTGTGTGTGTCTGTGTGTGTGTGTCTGTCTGTGTGTCTGTCTGTGTGTGTGTCTGTGTGTCTGTGTGTGCGAGTGTGTGTGTGTCTGTGTCTGTATGTGTGTCTGTGTGTGTATGTGTCTGTCTGTGTGTGTCTGTGTGTGTGTGTTTGTGTGTGTCTGTGTGTGTGTGTGTTTGTGTGTGTCTGTGTGTGTCTGTGTGTGTGTGTGTTTGTGTGTGTCTGTGTGTGTCTGTGTGTGTGTGTTTGTGTGTGTCTGTGTGTGTCTGTGTGTATTTTTTTGGGTCTCTCTTTGTGTATGTGTCTGTGTGTGTGTGCGTCTCTCTGTTATTCTGTGTGTCTCTATCTTTGTGCATGTGTGTCTGTGTGTCTGTGTATTTGTGTGTCTGTGTGTCTCTTTATGTGTCTGCATATTTATCTTTGTGTGTGTGTAATTATCTCTGTGCGTGTGTCTCTCTGTGTGTATGCGTCTTTGTGTGTCTTTGTGTGTATCTGTGTGTGTCTCTGTGTCTCTCTGTCTGTGTGTCTCTCTGTCTGTGTGTCTCTCTGTCTGTGTATCTCTCTGTGTGTGTGTCTCTCTGTGTGTATGTCTTTGTGTGTCTTTGTGTGTATCTGTGTGTCTCTTTGTGTGTGTCTCTGTCTGTGTGTCTCTCTGTGTGTGTCTCTCTGTGTGTCTTTGTGTGTATCTGTGTGTCTCTTTGTGTGTGTCTCTCTGTCTGTGTGTCTCTCTGTCTGTGTGTCTCTCTGTCTGTGTGTCTCTCTGTCTGTGTGCGTGTCTGTGTGTGTGTGTGTGTCTGTGTGTGTGTCTCTGTGTGTGTGTCTCTCTGTCTGTGTGTCTCTGTCTGTGTGTTTCTCTCTGTCTGTGTGTCTCTCTGTGTGTGTCTCTCTGTCTGTGTGTCTCTGTCTGTGTGTGTCTCTCTGTCTGTGTGTCTCTCTGTCTGTGTGTGTCTCTGTCTGTGTGTCTGTGTGTGTGTCTCTCTGTCTGTGTCTCTGTCTGTGTGTCTGTGTGTCTCTCTGTCTGTGTGTCTCTGTGTTTCTGTGTCTCTGTCTCTCTGTGTGTATGTCTCTGTGTGTATGTGTCTTTGTGTTTGTGTGTATCTGTGTGTCTCCGTGTGTGTGTGTCTCTGTGTGTGTCTCTGTCTGTGTGTCTCTCTGTCTGTCTCTCTGTCTGTGTGTCTCTGTAGTGAAGCTTCTATTACCTGAGTTCGATTAGTCTACAGGTGAGTGTGCAGGTGAGTGAGTGTACAGGTGAGTGTACAGGTGGGTGTACAGGTCAGTGAGTGTACAGGTGAGTGAGTGGTACAAGTGAGAGTACAGGTGAGTGAGTGGTACAAGTGAGTGTACAAGTGAGTGAGTGTACAGGCGAGTGTACAAGTGAGTGTGTGTACAGGCGAGTGAGTGTACAGGTGAGTGAGTGGTACAGGTGAGTGAGTGGCACAAGTGAGTGTACAGGCGAGTGAGTGTACAGGTGAGTGAGTGGTACAGGTGAGCGTTACCTGAAACGCCAGTTGTTCCTTCGAATGCCTCCTCGTCCGAGAACTGAACCATTTGTTCAAAGTCTACTGAAGGGGGGTGGTGGTCGGTGGGTGGAGGGGGGGTCACACGCGTGAGATACACAGACAAAGCTACCCCGTGTCGCCTCTGAGAGGCTGTAGGGGCAAGTGCTGTTAGCGAGCACCTATGAAGGCCGGCACTGGCACACGAGGGGGTGGGTGGCCAGCACCACGCCCGACCGCCTTTGTCTCCCCAGTGGCGGTGTTCACACACCGCACCAGGTACTCATTTGAGGCTGAGTCGACCTAGGGGAGGCCCGGGACCGGTTCCGATAATCGTCACTGGTGTTGGCCGTGAACGGGAATCGAACCCGGGTCGCCAGGTTTGTAGCGCAGCGCGTTAACCGCTACATTACCGCTCCCCACACACACACATACACACACATAAACAACAATCAACAACCATTCGCCACTAAGTGGCGGTGACGTCACCACGACGCTTGTGCCAGGCTATGTGCACGCTGAGGCCATGTGAAGTGTCGAACGCCCGCTGGCAGGAGGTCACGGGGCAGACCCAGGTGCCACGGGTCGACTGATTGAGATGACTGGCTGATGCACCACCTGTGCCCCCTACTGTGCCAACCTGCTGTGCTTTAGCCACCCGGCGCTCCGCTCGTTGTTGTGAGCGTCGCTCCTCCGCCCTCCGTCGTTGTTGGAGGGCGACTGCCTCCAACTGCCCAGTAGCGTCCTTCACGAGCCTCCTCCACAGAGGCCGATCTTGACACCGCTGGTACCAGTCATCGGCAAGTCCACTCAGCTCCACGTCCTCCTGTACCACATCACTCCATCTCTTCTCTAGCCCGTAGCGCGCCCGTTCAGCCCCCTCGATCCGGCCGAACAAAAGCTGTTTCGGCATGCGGTGGCTGGGCATGCGGGCTACATGACCCAGCCAACGCAGCCTTGCTTGCCGGAGGAGCTCACCGATGGGACTTTGTCCAGATCTTTCCAGTATTTGTGAGCTCCTCACACAATCCAGCCTGGTTAAACCCAGGATGGATCGGAGGCAGGCCAGCCTAAATATTTCTAACCGGCGAAAATGTTCCATTAGGGGGGGTCCACGTTTTGCAAGCGTAGAGAAGGGAGGGAATGACTGGCCGAGAAGACCTGAAGCTTAGTGCGGAGCGGCAGACCAGGTAGCTTCCACACAGCGTTATGCAACCGATGAAAAGATAATCCCGCTCGACTGATTCGGAGTGAGACCTCTGCTGTCAAACCGGAGCCGGTCATGAGCACACTGCCCAGGTATGGGAAACTCTCCACTCTCTGCCCTATCACCAATTGGGAGTTTTTGGGGGTAGAGTTTCTGATGGTACAAAATACCCAGGCAGGTGCTTAGTTTTGGTGGGGCTGATGGTAAGGCCCCAACTCTTAGTGGCAAGCTCCAGGTTCAGCAGCAGCGTCTCCAACTTCTCCTCTGAGTGAGCAAGAATTACCAGATCATCGGCATACATAACGTAGTTGATCAGTAGGGAGCCATCCCTTGACCGCACCCGGGCATCGATTAGCCTCCCATTGTATCTGTACCATATGGAGATTCCCCCGGTACAGCTATTGAAGGCTTCACGAACTACGTGGTCAAAATAGATGTTAAATAATATGGGAGCCAGAGGACATCCCTATCGCACCCCAAGGTGTACAGGGAATGGCTCTGACTCCCGGCCATGTAGTTTTACCCGGGCCCGCTCACCATCATGAAGGTCCTTAATGATCGTGAGCAGAGGGTCAGGTACTCCAAAAGCACGAAGAACGACCCAGAGCCCAGGCCTACTGATGGTATCATAGGCCTTGACCTGGTCAATGAAGCAGAGATGTAGGTCTTGTTGGAATTCCCTACACCTCTGCTGTAGCAGACGAACAGAAAAAATGGCATCTATGCAGGACCGCCCTTTCCTGAAACCGCATTGGGGCTCCGCAAGCCTCTCCTCAGCCTGCCTGGCAAGGCGACGTTGAATAATCCTTTCCAGAACATTTCCCGGCACACTGAGGAGTGAGATGCCCCTGTAATTGTTATAGTCTGTGCGGTCCCCCTTCTAAAAGAGGGGGACCACCAGGGCATCCTTCCAATCCTGCGGAATCCATCCAATGGTCCAGACTGTTGATATTATGTCATGTAGGACAGTCTGTGCACAAACGCCACCCTCCCTCAGCATTTCCTGGTCTCAGGCTCTGGATCGCCTTCAGTACTTCCTCAACAGATGGCACCTCAGCCAGCCACTCACAGGGGGTGACTTCTTCCAATATTTGAGGCACCGCAGCCTCAGCAGGGTCATCCTCACTTTGTGCCACGATTTTTTTCAAGCTGAGGGATTTCCCCTCCCCCAGGACGTCACAGAAATGCTCAGCAACTGCAAACCTGTTCTTGGGGGTCGGAGATTGGATCACCGTTTATTTTCCTAATGATAGTATTAGGTATGGCGCAGCAGGTAACTTTTTTGATGGAGTTAAATAGAGATTTCTGATCGTGGGCCATTGAGGCAGACTCCATCTCCTCAGCAACCCGCGACCACCACCCATCCTTGCAGCGCCTCACGGCTCTCCGAACCTCCGAGCGAAGGTTGCGGTAAGCCTCCTCATTCTCTGATGTGGGATTCTGTAGCCGATGACATTGGGCCTGTCGCTTTTTCTCAACCATCCTGAACACCTCCTCTGTCAGCCAGGGTCTCTGGGGAGGTCTGGACCGCGTACCCAAAGCAGCCATTGCAGCTGCATGAGCCACAGTCCTAAACCTCGCCCATTTACCCTCGACATTAGGAGGAGTGGGGGACGATGCCAACCCCAGCCGCAAGCAATGATGCAATTCTCGCTTGCAACTTTCATCAGCTAACTGAGACCAGGCCACCTTAGGTTGGAATGTGGTCCCGAGTGTACACCCACCACCGGAGTGGAAGAATGGCAGGCGCATCTTACAGATGACTAGTCGATGGTCAGAGGGCAGATCAGCTCCACAGTCGGTCCTGGTGTCAAGGACATGGGCCCGCATCTGCTGATCTGTCACTATGTAGTCCAGCAGATGTTCTTGCTTGGACCCGGCATGCATCCATGATGTTGTGTGGATGCGCCGATGCCGGAACAGCGTGTTGGTAATTACAAGCCCATGGGCTGCACAGAATCTAGCAGCCTCCTACCATTGTTTTTGAGCTGATCTGGCCCATGTCTTCCAATCACTCCAGACCAGGTGCTGCATCATGACCAACTCGGGCATTGAAGTCACCCAACAAGATGACTCTTTCCCGAGAGGCCACTTTAGCCAACACCTGTGACAGGAGGTCATAGAAGGCATCTGACTCATCGGCTTCACCTGCATCCCTCCACGGATCTTTGTCTTCGGTGGGGGCATAAGTAACCACGACCATCATTCCTCGCCTCCGGTTGATGGGAAGGCGAGCCCAAAGTAGCCTGGGGCTTACAGCTTCCCACACCTCACCGCCACGCTCCCACGCCCCATTTCATTCTTTTGTTCAGAATGAGAGCCACACCCTGTTGTTTGGTGGTCTCCTGCCCCGAGTAGAGGACTGTCCACCCCTCATGGTGGCAGGAGCCAGAACCTGTCCACCGGACCTCCTGAATACCGCGGAGATCCAGGCGGTACCGGTCCAGCTCTCGACACACACAGATACACACACACACAGATGCACACACAGATACACAAACACAGATACACAAACACAGATACACACACAGATGCACAAACACAGATACATACAGATATATACACACACACACAGATATACACACACACAGATATGCACACACACAGATACACACACAGGTGCTGTGATGGCAGTGATGGTGGTGGTAGTGATGGTGGTGATGGTAGTGATGGTGGTGATGGTAGTGATGAAGGTTGTGACAGTGATGATGGTGGTGGTAGTGGTGGTGATGGTGGTAAGAGTAATGATGGTGGTAGTGATGGTGGTGGCAGTGATGATGGTGGTGGTAATGGTGGTGATGGTGGTGATGGTGGTGGTAGTGGTGGTGGTAGTGATGATGGTGGTTGTAGTGATGGTGGTGGTGATGATGGTGGTGGCAGTGATGATGGTGGTGGTAGTAATGGTGGTGGTAGTGATGATGGTGGTGGTGGTGATGATGATGGTGGTGGCAGTGATGGTGGTGGTGGTGGCAGTGATGGTGGTGGTGGCAGTGATGATGGTTGTGGTAGTGATGGTGGTGGTAGTGATGGTGGTGATGGTGGTGGTAGTGATGATGGTGGTGGTGGTGATGATGGTTGTGGTGATGATGATGGTGGTGGCAGTGATGGTGGTTGTGATAGTGATGGTGGCGGTGATGATGGTGGTGATGGTGATGGTGGTAGTGATAGTGGTGGTGATGGTGGTGGTGGCAGTGATGATGGAGGTGGTGATGATGATGGTGGTGGTGATGGTGATGATGGTGGTGGTGGCAGTGATGGCGAAGGGCAGTGATTGTGGTGGCAGTGATGGTGGTGATGGTAGTAACAGTGATGGTGGTGGTAGTGATGGTTGTGGTAGTGATGGTGGTGGCAGTGATGGTGGTAGTAACAGTGATGATGGTTGTGGTGGTGATGATGGTAGTAACAGTGATGGTGGTGGTAGTGATGGTTGTGGTAGTGATGGTGGTGGTAGTGATGATGGTGGTGGTTGTGATGATGGTTGTGGTGGTGATGATGGTAATAACAGTGATGGTAGTGATGGTGGTGGCAGTGATGGTGGTAGAAACAGTGATGATGGTGGTGGTAGTGATGATGGTGGTGGTAGTGATGATGGTTGTGGTGGTGATGATGGTAGTAACAGTGATGATGGTAGTAACGGTGTTGATGGTGGTGGTAGTGATGGTGGTGGTAGTGTTTATGGTGGTGGTAGTGATGATGGTTGTGGTGGTGATGATGGTGGTGGTAGTGATGATGGTTGTGGTGGTGATGATGGTGGTGGTAGTGATAATGGTTGTGGTGGTGATGATGGTAGTGGTGGTGATGATGGTTGTGGTGGTGATGATGGTTATAACAGTGATGGTAATGATGGTGGTGGCAGTGATGGTGGTAGTAACCGTGATGATGGTAGTAACGGTGATGATGGTGGTGGTAGTGATGATGGTGGTGGTAGTGATGATGGTTGTGGTGGTGATGATGGTGGTGGTAGTGATAATGGTTGTGGTGGTGATGATGGTTGTGGTGGTGATGATGGTGGTGGTGATGATGGTTGTGGTGGTGATGATGGTAGTAACAGTGATGGCAGTGATGATGGTTGTGGTGGTGATGATGGTTGTGGTGGTGATGATGGTGGTGGTGGTGATGATGGTTGTGGTGGTGATGATGGTAGTAACAGTGATGGCAGTGATGGTGGCTGTGGTGGTGATGATGGTTGTGGTGGTGATGATGGTTGTGGTGGTGATGATGGTAGTAACAGTGATGGCAGTGATGGTGGCTGTGGTGGTGTCAGTGAAGACGGCGGTACATAGCCAAGACCGGCGGTGTGTCTGTACTGCATGGACACCCAACACCATCAACTAAGTAGCGACACATTCACAACCACGCTCTGTGGGTTAAAACGTTGTAAGCCTCTGAGCTACAGCTACCGTCAGCCCCCCCTCCCCATCAGCCCCCCCCTCCCCCCAATAATATTTTCACAATGAAAACAATATTTTAGAAAATTTTCAATTCATAATTTTTTACGACGAATTGAATTTTCACTTCCTCGATGGCAGAGGTCTTCATCCGGCCCTGCCGACAGCCCGTGGTGTTTACCTGGGGCGCCTTTGCCTCTACCACTACACAGCGCACTTGCCCCTGACAGCCCGTGGTGGTTACCTGGGGCCGCCTCTACCACTACACAGCGCACTTGCCCCTGACAGCCCGTGGTGGTTACCTGGGGCTGCCTTTGCCTCTACCACTACACAGTGCACTTGCCCCTCACAGCCCGTGGTGGTTACCTGGGGCTGCCTTTGCCTCTACCACTACACAACGCACTTGCCCCTCACAGCTCGTGGTGGTTACCTGGGCCGCCTTTGCCTCTACCACTACACAAAGCACTTGCCCCTCACAGCCCGTGGTGGTTACCTGGGCCGCCTTTGCCTCTACCACTACACAAAGCACTTGCCCCTCACAGCCCGTGGTGGTTACCTGGGGCGCATTTGCCTCTACCACTACACAGCGCACTTGCCCCTGACAGCCCGTGGTGGTTACCTGGGGCACCTTTGCCTCTACCACTAGACAGCGCACTTGCCCCTGACAGCCCGTGGTGGTTACCTGGGGCGCCTCTACCACTGCACAGCGCACTTGCCCCTGACAGGCCGTGGTGGTTACCTGGGGCACCTTTGCCTCTACCACTGCACAACGCACTTGCCCCTCACAGCCCGTGGTGGTTACCTGGGGCGCCTCTACCACTACACAGCGCACTTGCCCCTCACAGCCCGTGGTGGTTACCTGGGGCCGCCTTTGCCTCTACCACTGCACAACGCACTTTCCCCTGACAGCTCGTGGTGGTTACCTGGGGCGCCTTTGCCTCTACCACCGCACAGCGCACTTGCCCCTCGCAGTCCGTGGTGGTTACCTGGGGCGCCTTTGCCTCTACCACTGCACAACGCACTTGCCCCTCACAGCCCGTGGTGGTTACCTGGGGCGCCTCTACCACTACATAGCGCACTTGCCCCTCACAGCCCGTGGTGGTTACCTGGGGCCGCCTTTGCCTCTACCACTGCACAACGCACTTTCCCCTGACAGCTCGTGGTGGTTACCTGGGGCGCCTTTGCCTCTACCACCGCACAGCGCACTTGCCCCTCGCAGTCCGTGGTGGTTACCTGGGGCGCCTTTGCCTCTACCACTACACAAAGCACTTGCCCCTGACAGCCCGTGGTGGTTACCTGGGGCCGCCTTTGCCTCTACCACTACACAGCGCACTTGCCCCTGACAGCTCGTGGTGGTTACCTGGGGCGCCTTTGCCTCTACCACCGCACAGCGCACTTGCCCCTCACAGCCCGTGGTGGTTACCTGGGGCCGCCTTTGCCTCTACCACTACACAACGCACTTGCCCCTCACAGCCCGTGGTGGTTACCTGGGGCCGCCTTTGCCTCTACCACTACACAGCGCACTTGCCCCTGACAGCCCGTGGTGGTTACCTGGGGCGCCTTTGCCTCTACCACTGCACAGCACACTTGCCCCTGACAGCCCGTGGTGGTTACCTGGGGCCGCCTTTGCCTCTACCACTACACAAAGCACTTGCCCCTGACAGCCCGTGGTGGTTACCTGGGCCGCCTTTGCCTCTACCACGACGCGGGTTCTCACCTGGATCTTTCGTCGGCGAAGCTGCGCGTGGTGGGTGGGGGGAGAAGGAGACACAGGCATAAGGTGGGGGAAGGTGGGGGGAAGGTGGGAGGAAGGTGGGGGGGAAGGTGGGGGGAAGGTGGGGGGAAGGTGGGGGGAAGTAGTGTAGTGAATGGTGTAGTGTATAGTGTAGTCTATAGTGTATTGTATAGTGTAGTGTATAGTGTAGTGTATAGTGTATTGTATAGTGTAGTGTGTAGTGTAGTGTATAGTGTAGTGTATAGTGTAGTGTATAGTGTAGTGTGTAGTGTAGTGTGTAGTGCAGTGTATAGTTATGTAGTGTCACTATACACTACACTATACACGACTATATACTACACTACGATACACTACACTATACACTACTATGCACTACACTACTCTATACACTACACTATACACTACACTATACACTACTATAGACTACACTACATCCTACACTACACTATTAACTACATCCTACACTACACTATACACTACATCCTACACTACACTATACACTACATCCTACACTACACTACACACTACATCATACACTACACTATACACTACATCATACACTACACTACACACTACATCCAACACTAAACTACACACTACATCCTACACTACACTACACACTACATCCTACACTACACACTACATCCTACACTACACTACACACTACATCCTACACTACACACTACATCCTACACTACACTATACACTACATCATACACTACACTACACACTACATCCTACACTACACTATACACTACATCATACACTACATTACAAACTACATCATACACTACACTACACACTACATCCTACACTACACTACACACTACATCCTACACTACACTGCACACTACATCCTACACTACACTACACACTACATCCTACACTACACTATTAACTACATCCTACACTACACTACACACTACATCCTACACTACACTACACACTACATCCTACACTACACTACATCCTACACTACACACTACATCCTACACTATACACTACATCCTACACTATACTACACACTACATCCTACACTACACTACACACTACATCCTACACTACACTATTAACTACATCCTACACTACACTACACACTACATCCTACACTACACTACACACTACACTACACTACATCCTACACTACACACTACATCCTACACTATACACTACATCCTACACTATACTACACACTACATCCTACACTACACTACACACTACATCCTACACTACACTACACACTACATCCTACACTACACTATACACTACATCCTACAATACACTATACACTACATCCTACACTACACTACACACTACATCCTACACTCCACACTACATCCTACACTACACTACACACTACATCCTACACTACACACTACATCCTACACTACACTATACACTACATCCTACACTACACTACATCCTACACTACACTATACACTACATCCTACACTACACTACACACTACATCCTACACTACACACTACATCCTACACTACACTACACACTACATCCTACACTACACACTACATCGTACACTACACACTACATCCTACACTACACTACACACTACATCCTACACTACACTATACACTACAACATACACTACACTACACACTACATCATACACTACACTACACACTACATCCTACACTACACTACACACTACATCCTACACTACACTATTAACTACATCCTACACTACACTACACACTACATCCTACACTACACACCACATCCTACACTACACTACACACTACATCCTACACTAAACTATACACTACATCCTACACTACACTATACACTACATCCTACACTACACTATATCCTACACTACACTACACACTACATCCTACACTACACTACACACGACATCCTACACTACACACTACATCCTACACTACACACTACATCCTACACTACACTATACACTACATCCTACACTACACTATACACTACATCCTACACTACACACTACATACTACACTACACTACACACCACATCCTACACTACACTACACACCACATCCTACACTACACTATACACTACATCCTACACTACACACTACATCCTACACTACACTACATCCTACACTACACTACACACCACATCCTACACTACACTACACACTACATCCTACACTACACACTACATCCTACACTACACTACACACTACATCCTACACTACACACTACACACTACATCCTACACTACACTACACACTACATCCTACACTACACTACACACTACACTATACACTACACTACACACCGCATCCTACACTACACTACACACTACATCCTACACTACACTATACAGTACATCCTACATCCTACACTACACACTACATCCTACACTACACTACACACTACATCCGACACTACACTACACACTACATCCTACACTACACTATACACTACATCCTACACTACACACTACATACTACACTACACTACACACCACATCCTACACTACACTACACACCACATCCTACACTACACTATACACTACACACTACATCCTACACTACACACTACATCCTACACTACACTACATCCTACACTACACTACACACTACATCCTACACTACACTATTAACTACATCCTACACTACACTACACACTACATCCTACACTACACACCACATCCTACACTACACTACATCCTACACTAAACTATACACTACATCCTACACTACACTATACACTACATCCTACACTACACTATATCCTACACTACACTACACACTACATCCTACACTACACTACACACGACATCCTACACTACACACTACATCCTACACTACACACTACATCCTACACTACACTATACACTACATCCTACACTACACTATACACTACATCCTACACTACACACTACATACTACACTACACTACACACCACATCCTACACTACACTACACACCACATCCTACACTACACTATACACTACATCCTACACTACACACTACATCCTACACTACACTACATCCTACACTACACTACACACCACATCCTACACTACACTACACACTACATCCTACACTACACACTACATCCTACACTACACTACACACTACATCCTACACTACACACTACACACTACATCCTACACTACACTACACACTACATCCTACACTACACTACACACTACACTATACACTACACTACACACCGCATTCTACACTACACTACACACTACATCCTACACTACACTATACAGTACATCCTACATCCTACACTACACACTACATCCTACACTACACTACACACTACATCCGACACTACACTACACACTACATCCTACACTACACTACACACTACATCCTACACTACACTACACACTACATCCTACACTACACACTACATCCTACACTACACACTACATCCTACACTACACTATACACTACATCCTACACTACACTATACACTACATCCTACACTACACACTACATACTACACTACACTACACACCACATCCTACACTACACTACACACCACATCCTACACTACACTATACACTACACACTACATCCTACACTACACACTACATCCTACACTACACTACATCCTACACTAAACTATACACTACATCCTACACTACACTATACACTACATCCTACACTACACTATATCCTACACTACACTACACACTACATCCTACACTACACTACACACGACATCCTACACTACACACTACATCCTACACTACACACTACATCCTACACTACACTATACACTACATCCTACACTACACTATACACTACATCCTACACTACACACTACATACTACACTACACTACACACCACATCCTACACTACACTATACACTACACACTACATCCTACACTACACACTACATCCTACACTACACTACATCCTACACTACACTACACACCACATCCTACACTACACTACACACTACATCCTACACTACACACTACATCCTACACTACACTACACACTACATCCTACACTACACACTACACACTACATCCTACACTACACTACACACTACATCCTACACTACACTACACACTACACTATACACTACACTACACACCGCATCCTACACTACACTACACACTACATCCTACACTACACTATACAGTACATCCTACATCCTACACTACACACTACATCCTACACTACACTACACACTACATCCGACACTACACTACACACTACATCCTACACTACACTACACACTACATCCTACACTACACACTACATCCTACACTACAGTACACACCACATCCTACACTACACTACACACTACATCCTACACTACACTATACACTACATCCTACACTACACTATACACTACATCCTACACTACACTACACACTACATCATACACTACACTATACACTACATCATACACTAAACTACACACTACATCCTACACTACACTACACACTACATCCTACACTACACTACATCCTACACTAAACACTACATCCTACACTACACTACACACTACATCCTACACTACACACTACATCCTACACTACACTATACACTACATCATACACTACACTACACACTACATCCTACACTACACTATACACTACATCATACACTACATCATACACTACACTACATCCTACACTACACTACACACTACATCCTACACTACACTGCACACTACATCCTACACTACACTACACACTACATCCTACACTACACTATTAACTACATCCTACACTACACTACACACTACATCCTACACTACACTACACACTACATCCTACACTACACTACATCCTACACTACACACTACATCCTACACTATACACTACATCCTACACTATACTACACACTACATCCTACACTACACTACATCCTACACTACACTATTAACTACATCCTACACTACACTACACACTACATCCTACACTACACTACACACTACATCCTACACTACACTACATCCTACACTACACACTACATCCTACACTATACACTACATCCTACACTATACTACACACTACATCCTACACTACACTACACACTACATCCTACACTACACTACACACTACATCCTACACTACACTATACACTACATCCTACAATACACTATACACTACATCCTACACTACACTACACACTACATCCTACACTCCACACTACATCCTACACTACACTACACACTACATCCTACACTACACACTACATCCTACACTACACTATACACTACATCCTACACTACACTACACACTACATCATAAACTACACTATACATCCTACACTACACTACACACTACTTCCTACACTACACTACACACTACATCCTACACTACACACTACATCCTACACTACACTACACACTACATCCTACACTACACACTACATCCTACACTACACTACACACTACATCCTACACTACACTACACACTACATCCTACACTACACTATACACTACATCATACACTACACTACACACTACATCATACACTACACTACACACTACATCCTACACTACACTACACACTACATCCTACACTACACTACACACTACATCCTACACTACACTACACACTACATCCTACACTACACTATTAACTACATCCTACACTACACTACACACTACATCCTACACTACACACCACATCCTACACTACACTATACACTACATCCTACACTACACTATACACTACATCCTACACTACACTATATCCTACACTACACTACACACTACATCCTACACTACACTACACACGACATCCTACACTACACACTACATCCTACACTACACACTACATCCTACACTACACTATACACTACATCCTACACTACACTATACACTACATCCTACACTACACACTACATACTACACTACACTACACACCACATCCTACACTACACTACACACCACATCCTACACTACACTATACACTACACACTACATCCTACACTACACACTACATCCTACACTACACTACATCCTACACTACACTACACACCACATCCTACACTACACTACATCCTACACTACACACTACATCCTACACTACACTACACACTACATCCTACACTACACACTACACACTACATCCTATACTACACTACACACTACATCCTACACTACACTACACGCTACACTATACACTACACTACACACCGCATCCTACACTACACTACACACTACATCCTACACTACACTATACACTACATCCTACATCCTACACTATACACTACATCCTACACTACACTACACACTACATCCGACACTACACTACACACTACATCCTACACTACACTACACACTACATCCTACACTACACACTACATCCTACACTACAGTACACACCACATCCTACACTACACTACACACTACATCCTACACTACACTATACACTACACTATACACTACATCCTACACTACACTACACACTACATCCTACATTACACTATACACTACATCCTACACTACACTACACACCACATCCTACACTACACTACACACTACATCCTACACTACACTACATCCTACACTACACTACACACTACATCCTACACTACACTACACACCACATCCTACACTACACTACACACTACATCCTACACTACACACTACATCCTACACTACACACTACATCCTACACTACACTACACACTACATCCTACACTACACTACACACTACATCCTACACTACACTACACACTACATCCTACACTACACACTACATCCTACACTACACTACACACCACATCCTACACTACACTACACACTACATCCTACACTACACTACACACTACATCCTACACTACACTACACACCACATCCTACACTACACTACACACTACATCCTACACTACACAATACACTACATCCTACACTACACTACACACCACATCCTACATTACACTACACACTACATCCTACACTACACTACACACTACATCCTACACTACACACTACACCCTACACTACACTATACACTACATCCTACACTACACTACACACTACACTACACACTACATCCTACACTACACTACACACTACATCCTACACTACACTACACACTACATCCGACACTACACTACACACCACATCCTACACTACACTACACACTACATCCTACACTACACACTACATCCTACACTACACTACACACTACATCCTACACTACACTACACACTACATCTTACACTACACTACACACTACATCCTACACTACACTATACACCACATCCTACACTACACTACACACTACATCCTACACTACACTACACACTACATCTTACACTACACACCACATCCTACACTACACTACACACTACATCATACACTACACCACATCCTACACTACACTACACACTACATCCTACACTACACTACACACTACATCTTACACTACACACCACATCCTACACTACACTACACACTACATCCTACACTACACTACATCCTACACTACACTACACACTACATCTTACACTACACACTACATCCTACACTACACTACACACTACATCATACACTACACTACATCCTGCACTACACTACACACTACATCCTACACTACACACCACATCCTACACTACACTACACACCACATCCTACACTACACACTACATCCTACCACGATGGGGACAACCCAACAATCGCATCAACACGAACATCCACTCGACTCATTTGTTCTCATTAGCAGTGCGTCGTCTGCCTATGTAGCTCGCTCTCTGTCTCTCCCTCTGTCTCTCTGTCTCTTCAATTGTCTTTAGAAGCGACTGAATGATATCCCCATCAACGCAGTGGCTGTTGCCACCATCAATCAGTGTCGCGGTCGTCGCGTGCCGATGTTTAGGGGCAGACAAATCACTCGGTGAACTGCGTGGCGATGTCGATTGCTAAATGTGGAGACAGAGAGAGAGAGAGGAGAGACGCAGACTCCAAATCTACAACAGCAGCAGCAGCAGCAGCAGGCGTCGTCAAGGTCGGGGTTCGAACCCACGACCTCCTGTAGAGCAGGCGAGGTAGTCAACATCTCATAGCCACCGTGAAAGCCTGACCCAATTACCTCACTGACACGTGACACCCTGACCCAATTACCTCACTGACACGTGACACCCTGACACAATTCTCTCATTGCCACATGACACCCTGACCCAATTACCTCACTGTCACGTGACACCCTGACACAATTCTCTCATTACCACGTGACACCCTGACCCAATTACCTCACTGTCACGTGACACCCTGACCCAATTACCTCACTGATATGTGACACGCTGACCCAATTCTCTCATTACCACGTGACACCCTGACCCAATTACCTCACTGACACGTGACAGCCTGACCCAATTTTCTCATTGCCACTTGACACCTTTACCCAATTACCTCACTGACACGTGACACGCTGATCCAATTCTCTCATTACCACGTGACACCCTGACCCAATTACCTCACTGACACGTGACGCCCTGACACAATTCTCTCATTACCACGTGACACCGTGACCCAATTATCTCATTGCCACGTGATACCCTGACCCAATTACCTCACTGACACGTGACACCCTGACCCAATTACCTCACTCACACGTGACACCCTGACCCAATTACCTCACTGACACGTGACACCCTGACCCAATTACCTCACTGACACGTGACACCCTGACACAATTCTCTCATTACCACGTGACACCCTGACCCAATTACCTCACTGACACGTGACACCCTGACCCAATTATCTCATTACCACGTGACACCGTGACCCAATTATCCAATGACCCCACGCCCCGGTTATCAAATGACCCCGTGACCCACTTCACTGATGACCCAGTGAACCAATTACCCAGTGACCCAATTACCCAGTGACCCAATTACACAGTGACCCAATTACACAGTGACCCAATTACATAGTGACCCGTAACACAGTGCCCCCGAGTGCCCCCTCCCCCCATGACCCATTGCCTCAGTGACCACGTGGCCCAGTGACCCAGTGACTCCATGACCCCGCGGCCCAGTGACCCTGCTAGCCAGTGACCCAGTGACCCATTACCTCAGTGACCACGTGGCCCAGTGTCCACGTGACCCAATTACAGAGTGCCCCCTCACCCCATGACCCATTGCCTCAGTGACCACGTGACCCAGTGACCCCATGACCCGGCGGCCCAGTGACCCCACTAGCCAGTGACCCAGTGACCCATTACCTCAGTGACCACGTGACCCAGCGACCACGTGACCCAATTACAGAGTGCCCCCTCCCCCCCCCCATGACCCATTGCCTCAGTGACCACGTGGCCCAGTGACCCAGTGACCCCATGACTCCTCGGCCCAGTGACCCCACTAGCCAATGACCCAGTGACCCATTAACTCAGTGACCCCGTGACCCAGCGACCCAGCGACCCAGTGACCCTGTGACCCCGTGACCCAGTGACCCCGTGACCCAGTGACCCCGTGACCCAGCGACCCAGCGACCCAGCGACCCAGTGACCCAGTGACCCAGCGACCCTGTGACCCCGTGACCCAGTGACCCCGTGCCCTTACCCCCAGCGTGGAGTGTGCAGAGAGCCGCGGCCACAGCGAGCAGAGAGGAGAGCGTCATGACGGCTCAGCTCTCCCTTTCCTCTCCTTTATCTCTCCCTTTTCTCTCCCTTATCTCTCCCTTATCTCTCCCCTCCGTGATCTCTCTCCTCACCCCTCTCTATTTAACTCTCCCCCCTTGTTGTCCGGATTCTCTCCGTTATCACGATTTAACTCTCCCTAACCGGGGCACTCTCTCTCACTCTCTCTTAGCTCTCTCTTAGCTCTCCCTTGTCTCTCTCTTAGCTCTCCCTTGTCTCTCTCTCACTCTCTCTTATCTCTCTCACTCTCTCCTAGCTCTCCCTTGTCTCTCTCTTAGCTCTCCCTTGTCTCTCTCTTAGCTCTCCCTTATCTCTCTCTCACTCTCTCACTCTCTCACTCTCTCCTAGCTCTCCCTTGTCTCTCTCTCACTCTCTCTCATCTCTCTCACTCTCTCCTAGCTCTCCCTTATCTCTCTCCTAGCTCTCCCTTATCTCTCTTCTAGCTCTCCCTTATCTCTCTCTTAGCTCTCCCTTATCTCTCTCTCCTAGCTCTCCCTTGTCTCTCTCCTAGCTCTCCCTTGTCTCTCTCTCTCTTAGCTCTACCTTATCTCTCTCCTAGCTGTGCCTTATCTCTCTCCTAGCTCTCCCTTATCTCTCTCTCCTAGCTCTCCCTTGTCTCTCTCCTAGCTCTCCCTTGTCTCTCTCTCCTAGCTCTCCCTTGTCTCTCTCTTAGCTCTCCCTTATCTCTCTCCTAGCTCTCTCTTATCTCTCTCTCCTAGCTCTCCCTTATCTCTCTCCTAGCTCTCCCTTATCTCTCTCTTAGCTTTCCCTTATCTCTCTCCTAGCTCTCCCTTATCTCTCTTAGCTTTCCCTTATCTCTCCTAGCTCTCCCTTTCCTCTCCTTTCCCCCTCTCTCTTTTCTCTCCCTTTTCTCTCCCTTATCTCTCCCCTCCGTGATCTCTCCCCTCCGTGATCTCTCTCCCCTACACCACCTCACCCTCTCTCCTCCCCTCTCTATTTAACTCTCCCTAACCGGGGCGCTCTCTCTCTCCTAGCTCTCCCTTATCTCTCTCTCCTAGCTCTCCCTTGTCTCTCTCACTCTCCCTTATCTCTCTCCTAGCTCTCCCTTATCTCTCTCTCACACTCTCCCTTGTCTCTCTCACTCTCTCTCCTATCTCTCCCTTGTCTCTCTCTCACTCTCCCTTATCTCTCTCCTATCTCTCCCTTATCTCTCCCCTCCGTGATCTCTCCCCTCCGTGATCTCTCTCCCCTCCACCACCTCACCCTCTCTCCTCACGCCTCTCTATTTAACTCTCCCTAACCGGGGCGCTCTCTCTCTCTTAGCTCTCCCTTGTCTCTCTCTTAGCGCTCCCTTGTCTCTCTCTTAGCTCTCCCTTATCTCTCTCTTAGCTCTCCCTTATCTCTCTCTTAGCTCTCCCTTATCTCTCTCTTAGCGCTCCCTTATCTCTCTCTCTCTCCCTTGTCTCTCACTCTCTCACACTCTACTAGCTCTCCCTTATCTCTCCTATCTCTCCCTTGTCTCTCTCTTAGCTCTCCCCTTATCTCTCTCCCTTGTCTCTCACTCTCTTTCTCCCTTGTCTCTCTCCTAGCTCTCCCTTATCTCTCTCCTATCTCTCCCTTATCCCTCACTCTCTCTCCCTTATCTCTCTCCTATCTCTCCTTTATCTCTCTCTCACTCTCCCTTATCTCTCTCCTAGCTATCCCTTGTCGCTCACTCTCTTACTCTCCCTTATCTCTCTCCTAGCTCTCCCTTATCTCTCCCCTAGCGCTCCCTTATCTCTCTCCTAGCTCTCCCTTATCTCTCTCCTAGCGCTCCCTTATCTCTCTCTTAGCTCTCCCTTGTCTCTCTCTCACTCTCCCTTATCGCTCTCCTAGTTCTCCATTATCTCTCACTCTCTCTCACTCTCTCCCTTGTCTCTCACTCCTAGCTCTCCCTTATCTCTCTCACACTCTCCCTTATCTCTCTCCCAGCTCTCCCTTATCTCTCTCTCACTCTCCCTTATCTCTCTCCTAGCTCTCCCTTATCTCTCTCACACTCTCCCTTATCTCTCTCCTAGCTCTCCCTTATCTCTCTCACACTCTCCCTTATCTCTCTCCTAGCTCTCCCTTATCTCTCTCACACTCTCCCTTATCTCTCTCCTAGCTCTCCCTTATCTCTCTCACACTCCCCCTTATCTCTCTCCTAGCTCTCCCTTATCTCTCCCTTACCTCTCCCTTACCTCTCCCTTCTTTCTTTGTCTCCTTCTCGCTCTCTCTCACGCGGCTTTGTCTCTCTCACAACTCTCCCCTGCTGTCGATCTCAAGCCCCTCTTGCACCTCTCTCTGTCTGTCCCCTCTCTCTGTCTGTCTCCCTGTCCCCTCTCTGTCTGTCTCCCTGTCCCCTCTCTGTGTCTCTGTCCCCCCTCTCTGTCTGTCTCCCTGTCCCCTCTCTCTCTGTCTCTGTCTCCCCTCTCTGCCTGTCTCTGTCCCCTCTCTCTGTCTCTGTCTCTGTCCCCTCTCTCTGTCTCTCTCCCTGTCCCCCCTCTCTCTCTCTGTCCCCTCTCCCTGTCCCCTCTCTGTCTGTCTCTCCCTGTCCCCTCTCTCTCTCTCTCTGTCTCTGTCCCCCCTCTCTGTCTGTCTCCCTGTCCCCTCTCTGTCTGTCTCCCTGTCCCCTCTCTCTGTCTGTCTCTGTCTCCCCTCTCTGTCTGTCTCTGTCCCCCCTCTCTGTCTGTCTCCCTGTCCCCTCTCTCTCTCTCTCTCTGTCTCTGTCCCCTCTCTCTGTCTCTCTCCCTGTCCCCTCTCTCTCTCTCTCTGTCCCCCTCTCTGTCCCTGTCCCCTCTCTCTGTCTGTCCCCCTCTCTCTCCCTGTCCCCTCTCTCTCTCTCTCTCCAACCTCCCCACAGACGCGGATTCTGTCTCTCACCCCGCTTTGTCTCTCTCCTCTCTCTCCTCTGTCTCTCTCCTCCGTCTCTCTCCTCCGTCTCTCTCCTCTGTCTCTCTCCTCTGTCTCTCTCTCCTCCCACTCTACCTCCTCTGTCTCTCTCCTCTGTCTCTCTCCTCTGTCTCTCTCCTCTGTCTCTCTCCTCTGTCTCTCTCCTCTGTCTCTCTCCTCTGTCTCTCTCCTCCCACTATACCTCCTCTGTCTCTCTCCTCTGTCTCTCTCCTCTGTCTCTCCCTCCTCTGTCTCTCTCTCCTCTGTCTCTCTCCTCTGTCTCTCTCCTCTGTCTCTCTCCTCTGTCTCTCTCCTCCCACTCTACCTCTGTCTCTCTCCTCTGTCTCTCTCCTCTGTCTCTCTCCTCTGTCTCTCTCCTGTCTCTCTCCTGTCTCTCTCCTCTGTCTCTCTCCTCTGTCTCTCTCCTCTGTCTCTCTCCTCCCACTCTCCCTCCTCTGTCTCTCCGCTCTCACCGTCTCCACCGATGCGCGATCCCAGGACTCCACCCCCCTCTCTCCTCTCTCCCTCTCTCTCCTTCTTCTCCCTCTCCCCTCTCTCTCTCTCCCCTCTCTCTCTCCCCTCTCTCTTTCCTCTCTCGTTCTTCTACCCCCTCTCTCTTTCCTCTCTCCCCCCTCTCTCTTTCCTCTCTCCCCCCTCTCTCTTTCCTCTCTCTCCCCCTCTCTCTCCCCCCTCTCTCTTTCCTCTCCCCCCAGATTGTGGTGACGCGCGTTGCTACTCCCCCGAGAGGAGGAGAGAGCGGCAGGGAGAGACAAAGGGATGGAGACACAATGGGTGGGTGGGTGGGTGGCAGCGTGGGTGGTGGGTGGCTGGTGGGTGAGTGTGGGTGGTGGGTGGCTGGTGGGTGAGTGTGGGTGGGTAGGTGAGTGTGGGTGGGTGGGTAGGCGTGAGTGGGTGGTGGCAGCGTGAGTGTGGGTGGGTGGGTGTGGGTGGGTGACAGAGTGAGTTGGTGGGTGGGTGAGAGGGTGAGCGAGACTGTGGGTAAGAGGGTGAGTGAGAGGGTGAGTGAGAGGGTGAGTGAGTGGGTGAGTGAGAGGGTGAGTGAGAGGGTGAGTGAGTGGGTGAGTGAGAGGGTGAGCGAGAGGGTGAGTGAGACTTGGGTAAGAGGGTGAGTGAGTGGGTGAGTGAGTGGGTAAGTGAGAGGGTGAGTGAGTGGGTGAGCGAGAGGGTGAGTGAGAGGGTGAGAGTGAGTGGGTGAGTGAGTGGGTGGGTGAGTGAGTGGGTGAGTGAGAGGGTGAGTGAGTGGGTGAGTGAGAGGGTGAGTGAGTGGGTGAGTGAGAGGGTGAGTGAGGATGTGGGTAAGAGGGTGAGTGAGAGGGTGAGTGAGAGGGTGAGTGAGTGGGTGAGTGAGAGGGTGAGTGAGTGGGTGAGCGAGACTGTGGGTAAGAGGGTGAGTGAGAGGGTGAGTGAGTGGGTGAGTGAGAGGGTGAGTGAGAGGGTGAGTGAGAGGGTGAGTGAGTGGGTGAGTGAGAGGGTGAGTGAGTGGGTGAGTGAGAGGGTGAGTGAGTGGGTGAGTGAGAGGGTGAGTGAGTGGGTGAGTGAGAGGGTGAGTGAGTGGGTGAGTGAGAGGGTGAGTGAGTGGGTGAGTGAGAGGGTGAGCGAGAGGGTGAGTGAGACTTGGGTAAGAGGGTGAGTGAGAGGGTGAGTGAGAGGGTGAGTGAGAGGGTGAGTGAGTGGGTGAGTGAGAGGGTGAGTGAGTGGGTGAGTGAGAGGGTGAGTGAGTGGGTGAGTGAGAGGGTGAGTGAGTGAGTGAGAGGGTGAGTGAGTGGGTGAGTGAGTGAGTGAGTGAGAGGGTGAGTGAGTGGGTGAGTGAGTGTCTCGTGCTGGTTGAGAGGGTGAGTGAGTGGGTGAGTGAGAGGGTGAGTGAGTGGGTGAGTGAGTGGGTGAGTGAGTGTCTTGTGCTGGCTGAGAAGGTGAGTGGGAGGGTGAGTGAGAGGGTGAGTGAGAGGGTGAGTGAGAGGGTGGTGAGAGGGTGAGTGAGTGGGTGAGTGGGTGAGTGGGTGAGCGAGTGGGTGAGTGGGTGAGTGAGTGAGTGAGTGGGTGAGCGAGTGAGTGGGTGAGCGAGTGAGTGAGTGGGTGAGTGAGTGATTGAGTGAGTGGGTAATTGAGTGGGTGAGTGAGTGGGTGTCTCGTGCTGGCTGAGTGGGGGTGGGTGAGAGGGTTGTGAGAGGGTGGTGAGTGAGTGAGAGGGTGAGTGAGTGGGTGAGTGAGTGAGTGAGAGGGTGAGTGAGTGGGTGAGTGAGTGTCTCGTGCTGGTTGAGAGGGTGAGTGAGTGGGTGAGTGAGAGAGTGAGTGAGAGGGTGAGTGAGAGGGTGAGTGAGTGGGTGAGTGAGAGGGTGAGTGAGTGGGTGAGTGAGTGAGTGAGTGGGTGAGCGAGAGGGTGAGTGAGTGGGTGAGCGAGACTGTGGGTAAGAGGGTGAGTGAGAGGGTGAGTGAGTGGGTGAGTGAGAGGGTGAGTGAGTGAGATGGTGAGTGGGTGAGTGAGAGGGTGAGTGAGAGGGTGAGTGGGAGGGTGAGCGAGGCTGTGGGTAAGAGGGTGAGTAGGTGGGAGGGTGGGTGAGTGTCTCGTGCTGGTTGAGAGGGTGAGTGAGTGGGTGAGTGAGAGGGTTGTGAGAGGGTGGTGAGTGAGTGAGAGGGTGAGTGGGTGAGTAAGTGAGTGAGAGGGTGAGTGAGTGGGTGAGTGAGTGTCTCGTGCTGGTTGAGAGGGTGAGTGAGTGGGTGAGTGAGAGGGTGAGTGAGAGGGTGAGTGAGTGGGTGAGTGAGTGAGTGTCTTGTGCTGGCTGAGAAGGTGAGTGGGAGGGTGAGTGAGAGGGTGAGTGAGAGGGTGAGTGAGAGGGTGGTGAGAGGGTGAGTGAGTAGGTGAGTGGGTGAGCGAGTGGGTGAGTGAGTGAGTGAAGGTACGAGACTGTCTGGTAGGACAGCGCTGTCCTACCAGACAGTCTCGTCCCTTCACCTGATGAAGGCCGCTTGTGTTGTGGCCGAAACGTCGTGAGAATATTATTGGGTTATTTTATTTTATCAATTGTATTATTTTATTCTCATTCTACGCGGTGGTGACTTTACCGAAAGAACCAAAAGAAGATGAAAAAGTCAATTGTAGTGAGACGCTAAAAAAATTAAAATAAAAATAAAAGTAAAAATCACGACGTTTCGGGCGCAAGGCAAAGCGTCCGTAATAATAAAAAATAAAAATTTTAGGAATAAAAATAAATAAAAACAATAATTCGTTTCTTGCTGTGGCTGTCCAAGCCCCACCGCTCCCATGTTTTGGATGCACGACGGACGGACGGACACAATAATCCCCAGTGGGCTGGTGTAAGTAACCAGGGGGTTCCTACACAGTAACATTTCCTTGTCGTGGTTTGTCACACCTGAAGACGATTGCTTGTGTTGCAATCGAAACGCCGTCAGTTATTTATTTATATAAATTTCAATTTTTTTAAATAATTATTTTATTTTGTATTTTTTTCACCTACGTGACTTTAGCGAGAAAAAAACAAACGAGCACATTTCAAAAGTATCGCTGTCCTGGTCACAATGGAAAAGTTTGTGGGGACTAATAATAATAACAGCAGCCACTTTCTGTACTTTTTTTTTAGGAATAAGCAATTACGGAATAACACTTACTAGCCAGGGAATGAAGAAATGGTGTTACATCGTCACTGGTTGTTGATGGTGGTGGTCGTGGTGGTGGTCGTGGTGGTGGTAAGAGTGGTGGTAGGGGCGGTGGTGATGGTGGTTGTGGCGTTGGTGGTAGGGGTGATGGTGGTAGGGGTGATGGTGGTAGGGGTGGTGGTGGTAGGGGTGGTGGTAGGGGTGATGGTGGTTGTGGTGTTGGTAGAAGTGATGGTGGTAGAAGTGATGGTGGTAGAAGTGATGGTGGTAGGGGTGATGGTGGTGATGGTGGTGGTGTTGGTAGAAGTGATGGTGGTAGAAGTGATGGTGGTAGGGGTGATGGTGGTGATGGTGGTGGTGTTGGTAGAAGTGATGGTGGTAGAAGTGATGGTGGTAGGGGTGATGGTGGTGATGGTGGTGGTGTTGGTAGAAGTGATGGTGGTAGAAGTGATGGTGGTAGGGGTGGTGGTAGGGGTGATGGTGGTTGTGGTGTTGGTAGAAGTGATGGTGGTAGGGGTGATGGTGGTTGTGGTGTTGGTCGAAGTGATGGTGGTAGAAGTGATGGTGGTAGGGGTGATGGTGGTGATGGTGGTGGTGTTGGTAGAAGTGATGGTGGTAGGGGCGGTGGTGATGATGGTGGTGGTTGTGGTGTTGGTCGAAGTGATGGTGGTAGGGGTGATGGTGGTAGGGGTGATGGTGGTAGGGGTGATGATGATGGTGGTGGTGATAGGGCCGGTGTTGGCCGCCGTGACCTGGAATCGAACCTCGGGTCGCCAGGTTCGTAGGGGAGCGGAGCGCGCTAACCGTTGCGCCACCGCTCCCCACGGCAAGTGCTGTGAGCGAGTAGCAGCACCTGTGAAGGCCGGAACGGCACACGAGGGGGTGGGTGGCCAGCACCACCACGCCCGGCCGCCTTTGTCTCCCCCAGTGCTAGCGATGTTCGCTACTACACCACCACAGCTACTACACCACCACAGCTACGACACCAGCACAGCTACTACACCAGTACAGCTACTACACCAGCACTACTACTACACCACCACAGCTACTACACCAGCACAGCTACTACACCACCACAGCTACTACACCAGCACCGCTACTACACCACCACAGCTACTACACCACCACCGCTACTACACCACCACAGCTACTACACCACCACAGCTACTACACCACCACCACAGCTACTACACCACCACCGCTACTACACCACCACCACAGCTACTACACCAACACAGCTACTACACCACCACAGCTACTACACCAGCACCGCTACTACACCAGCACCGCTACTACACCACCACAGCTACTACACCACAGCTACTACACCATCACAGCTACTGCACTACCAGAACTACTACACCACCACAGCTACTACACCACCACAACTACTACACCACCACAGCTACTACACCACCACCGCTACTACACCAGCACCACTACTACACCACCACAGCTACTACACCACCACAGCTACTACACCACCACAACTACTACACCACCACCGCTGCTACACCACCACCGCTACACCACCACCACCTCTACTACACCACCACAGCTACTACACCACCACAGCTACTACACCAGCACCACTACTACACCACCACAGCTACTACACCACCACCGCTGCTACACCACCACCACCACCACAGCTACTACACCACCACCGCTACTACACTACCACAACTACTACACCACCACAACTACTACACCACCACAGCTACTACACCAGCACAGCTACTACACCACCACAGCTACTACACCAGCACTACTACACCAGCACAGCTACTACACTACTACAGCTACTACACCACCACCACCACAGCTACTACACCACCACCGCTACTACACCAGCACCGCTACTACACCAGCACCGCTACTACACCACCACCGCTACTACACCACCACCGCTACTACACCACCACCGCTACTACACCACCACCGCTACTACACCAGCACTACTACACCACCACAACTACTACACCAGCACCGCTACTACACCACCACCGCTACTACACCACCACCGCTACTACACCACCACCGCTACTACACCACCACCGCTACTACACCACCACAGCTACTACACCACCACCGCTACTACACCACCACCGCTACTACACCACCACCGCTACTACACCACCACCGCTACTACACCACCACCGCTACTACACCACCACCGCTACTACACCACCACAGCTACTACACCACCACAACTACTACACCACAGCTACTACACCACCACTACTACTACACCACCACCACAGCTACTACACCACCACCACTGCTACACCACCACCGCTACTACACCACCACAGCTACTACACCACCACTACTACTACACCACCACCGCTACTACACCACCACAGCTACTACACCAGTACAGCTACTACACCACCACAACTACTACACCACCACAGCTACTACACCACCACAGCTACTACACCAGCACCGCTACTACACCACCACAGCTACTACACCACCACAGCTACTACACCACCACCGCTACTACACCACCACAGCTACTACACCACCACAGCTACTACACCAGCACAGCTACTACACCACCACAGCTACTACACCACCACAGCTACTACACCAGCACAGCTACTACACCACCACCGCTACTACACCACCACCGCTACTACACCACCACAGCTACTACACCACCACAGCTACTACACCACCACAGCTACTACACCACCATTGCTACACCACCACCACCACAGCTACTACACCAGCACCACTGCTACACCACCACCGCTACTACACCACCACAGCTACTACACCACCACCGCTACTACACCACCACAGCTACTACACCACCACTACTACTACACCACCACCGCTACTACACCACCACAGCTACTACACCACCACAGCTACTACACCACCACAGCTACTACACCACCACAGCTACTACACCAGCACCGCTACTACACCACCACAGCTACTACACCAGCACCGCTACTACACCACCACAGCTACTACACCAGCACAGCTACTACACCACCACAGCTACTACACCACCACAGCTACTACACCACCACCACCGCTACTGCACCACCACCACTGCTACACCACCACTACTACACCACCACCACCGCTACTACACCACCACAGCTACTACACCAGCACCGCTACTACACCACCACAGCTACTACACCAGCACCGCTACTACACCACCACAGCTACTACACCACCACAACTACTACACCACCACCGCTACTACACCACCACCACTACTACACCACCACCACCGCTACTGCACCACCACCACTGCTACACCACCACTACTACACCACCACCACCGCTACTACACCACCACAGCTACTACACTACCACAGCTACTACACCAGCACAGCTACTACACCACCACCTCTACTACACCACCACCACAGCTACTACACCAGCACCGCTACTACACCACCACCACAGCTACTACACGACCACCACCACCACAGCTACTACACCACCACCACAGCTACTACACCACCACCACGACTACACCACCACCACAGCTACTACACCACCACCGCTACTACACCAGCTACTCGTTTTGGATAAAATCATCACTGATTTTGGCCGCGAGCGGGAATCGAACTCGGGTCGCCGGGTTCAAAGCGCACTCGCACAGTCACTCACTCAGTCAGTCACTCAGTCACACAGTCACTCAGTCACACAGTCAGTTACACAGTCAGTCACTCAGTCACACAGTTAGCCACTCAGTCAGTCACTCAGTCAGTCAATCACTCAGTCACAGTGTCACTCAGTCGCACAGTCAGTCAGTCACACAGTCAGTCACACAGTCAGTCACACAGTCAGTCACTCAGTCATAGTCACTCAGTCACACAGTCACTCAGTCAGTCACTCACTCAGTCAATCACTCAGTCAGTGTCACTCAGTCGCACAGTCAGTCACATAGTCAGTCACACAGTTAGTCACTAAGTCAGTCACTCACACAGTCAGTCACTCAGTCACAGTCAGTCACAGTCAGTCAGTCAGTCACTCAGTCACAGTCACTCAGTCACAGTCAGTCACACACTAAGTCACACAGTCACAGTCAGTCAGTCACACCGTCACTCACGTCACTCAGTCACTCAGTCAGTCACTCACTCAGCCACTCACTCAGTCAGTCACAGTGTCACTGAGTCGCACAGTCAGTCAGTCAGTCACACAGTCAGTCACTCAGTCACAGTCAAAATCACACAGTCAGTCACTCAGTCAGTCACTCAGTCATACAGTCACTCAGTCATACAGTCACTCAGTCAAACAGTCACTCAGTTACAGTCACTCACTAAGTCACACAGTCAGTCACACAGTCAGTCACACCGTCACACAGTCAGTCAGTCACTCAGTCACACAGTCAGTCACAGTCACTCACGTCACTCACACAGTCAGTCACTCAGTCACACACAGAGAAACGTTTGCCATTTAATTGTGTGCAGGTAAACCCCACCACCAATACCACCACCACCAATACCACCACCAACACCAATTTCAACCCCCCACCACCACCACCACAACCACCACCACGCCTAACCCACACTCCCCCCCCCCACCACCAATGTCACCCCACCACCACCACCACCAATGTCACCCCCCCACCACCAATGTCACCCCACCACCACACCCCCCCCCACCCACCAGCGATCTCTCGGTGCCGTCATCACGGGCACCACCTTCTCCCCCCCCCACCACACCCTACTGAGCCCACCACCCCAAACCCCCTCTCCCCACCAATGGACGGTGGGGGGAAGGGTGGAGTGGGTGGAGTGGGTGGAGTGGGGTGGAGTGGGGTGGAGTGGGTGGCCCCCCCCACCCACCCTCCCCCCACCCACCCTCCCCCCACCCACCCTCCCCCCACCCACCCTCCCCCCACCCTCACACCCCCGTGGATGTTCAAAACGAAAAACCTCTCCCGGAGACGGGAGCCAAAAAAATAAAAATGCGAAACTCGAACAAACTAAACGCATCGCCACACTCCTTGGCGAGCAATCAAATACACGGCGACATTCATCAGCACGTCGATTACCCCCCTCCCCACAGAGCTATCAACGTCCGATTAGTGGGTCTGTGTGGTGAGTCTGTGGGTCTGTGTGTGGTGAGTCTGTGGGTCTCTGTGTGGTGAGTCTATGGGTCTCTGTGTGGTGAGTCTGTGGGTCTCTGTGTGATGAGTCTGTGGGTCTGTGTGTGAGTGAGTCTATGGGTCTCGGTGTGAGTGAGCCTGTGGGTCTCTGTGTGGTGAGTCTGTGGGTCTGTGTGTGGTGAGTCTGTGGGTCTGTGTGTGGTGAGTCTGTGGGTCTGTGTGTGGTGAGTCTGTGGGTGTCTGTGTGGTGAATCTATGGGTCTCTGTGTGGTGGTGAGTCTGTGGGTGTCTGTGTGGTGGTGAGTCTGTGGGTCTCTGTGTGGTGAGTCTGTGGGTCTCTGTGTGGTGAGTCTGTGGGTCTCTGTGTGGTGAGTCTGTGGGTCTCTGTGTGAGTGAGTCTGTGGGTCTCTGTGTGGTGAGTCTGTGGGTCTCTGTGTGGTGAGTCTGTGGGTCTCTGTGTGGTGAGTCTGTGGGTCTCTGTGTGAGTGAGTCTGTGGGTCTTTGTGTGGTGAGTCTGTGGGTCTCTGTGTGAGTGAGTCTATGGGTCTCTGTGTGGTGAGTCTATGGGTCTCTGTGTGGTTAGTCTGTGGGTCTGTGTGGTGAGTCTGTGGGTCTCTGTGTAGTGAGTCTGTGGGTCTCTGTGTGGTGAATCTGTGGATCTCTGTGTGGTGAATCTGTGGGTCTCTGTGTGGTGAGTCTGTGGGTCTCTGTGTGGTGAGTCTGTGGGTCTCTGTGTGGTGAGTCTGTGGGTCTCTGTGTGGTGAATCTGTGGGTCTCTGTGTGGTGAGTCTGTGGGTCTCTGTGTGAGTGAGTCTGTGGGTCTTTGTGTGGTGAGTCTGTGGGTCTCTGTGTGGTGAGTCTGTGAGTCTCTGTATGGTGAGTTTGTGGGTCTTTGTGTGGTGAGTCTGTGGGTCTCTGTGTGGCGAGTCTGTGGGTCTCTGTGTGGCGAGTCTGTGGGTCTCTGTGTGAGTGAGTCTATGGGTCTGTGTGGTGAGTCTATGGGTCGGTGTGGTAAGTCTGTGGGTCTCTGTGTGGTGAGTCTGTGGGTCTCTGTGTGGTGAGTCTGTGGGTCTCTGTGTGGTGAGTCTATGGGTCTGTGTGGTGAGTCTGTGGGTCTCTGTGTGGTGAGTCTGTGGGTCTCTGTGTGGTTAGTCTGTGGGTCTCTGTGTGGTTAGTCTGTGGGTCTCTGTGTGGTTAGTCTGTGGGTGTCTGTGTGGTGAGTCTATGGGTCTGTGTGTGGTGAGTCTGTGGGTCTATGTGTGAGTGAGTCTGTGGGTCTTTGTGTGGTGAGTCTGTGAGTCTCTGTGTGGTGAGTTTGTGGGTCTCTGTGTGGTGAGTCTGTGGGTCTGTGTGGTGAGTCTGTGGGTCTCTGTGTGAGTGAGTCTGTGGCTCTCTGTGTGGTGAGTCTATGGGTCTCTGTGTGGTGAGTCTATGGGTCTGTGTGGTGAGTCTGTGGGTCTCTGTGTGGTGAGTCTGTGGGTCTCTGTGTGGTGAGTCTGTTGGTCTCTGTGTGGTGAGTCTGTGGGTCTCTGTGGTGAGTCTATGGGTCTCTGTGTGGTGAGTCTGTGGGTCTCTGTGTGGTGAGTCTGTGGGTCTCTGTGTGGTGAGTCTGTGGGTCTCTGTGTGGTGAGTCTGTGGGTCTCTGTGTGGTGAGTCTGTGGGTCTCTGTGTGGTGAGTCTGTGGGTCTGTGTGGTGAGTCTATGGGTCTGTGTGGTGAGTCTATGGGTCTGTGTGGTGAGTCTGTGGGTCTCTGTGTGGTGAGTCTGTGGGTCTCTGTGTGGTGAGTCTGTGGGTCTGTGTGGTGAGTCTATGGGTTTCTGTGGTGAGACTATGGGTCTGTGTGGTGAGTCTGTGGGTCTCTGTGTGGTGAGTCTGTGGGTCTCTGTGTGGTGAGTCTGTGGGTCTGTGTGGTGAGTCTATGGGTCTCTGTGTGGTGAGTCTGTGGGTCTCTGTGTCGTGAGTCTGTGTGGTGAGTCTGTGGGTCTGTGTGGTGAGTCTGTGGGTCTGTGTGGTGAGTCTGTGGGTCTGTGTGGTGAGTTTATGGGTCTCTGTGTGGTGAGTCTGTGTGGTGAGTCTGTGGGTCTGTGTGGTGAGTCTGTGGGTCTGTGTGGTGAGTCTGTGGGTCTGTGTGGTGAGTCTGTGGGTCTGTGTGGTGAGTCTGTGGGTCTGTGTGGTGAGTCTGTGGGTCTCTGTGTGGTGAGTCTGTGGGTCTCTGTGTGGTGAGTCTGTGGGTCTGTGTGGTGAGTCTGTGGGTCTGTGTGGTGAGTCTGTGGGTTTGTGTGGTGAGTCTGTGGGTTTGTGTGGTGAGTCTGTGGGTCTGTGTGGTGAGTCTGTGGGTCTCTGTGTGGTGAGTCTATGGGTCTCTGTGTGGGTGAGTCTATGGGTCTCTGTGTGGTGAGTCTATGGGTCTGTGTGGTGAGTCTATGGGTCTGTGTGGTGAGTCTGTGGGTCTGTGTGGTGAGTCTGTGGGTCTCTGTGTGGTGAGTCTGTTGGTCTGTGTGGTGAGTCTGTTGGTCTGTGTGGTGAGTCTATGGGTCTGTGTGGTGAGTCTGTGGGTCTGTGTGTGGTGAGTCTATGGGTCTGTGTGTGGTGAGTCTATGGGTCTCTGTGCGGTGAGTCTGTGGGTCTGTGTGGTGAGTCTATGGGTCTGTGTGGTGAGTCTGTGGGTCTGTGTGGTGAGTCTGTGGGTTTGTGTGGTGAGTATGTGGGTCTCTTTGTAGTGAGTGCATGGGTCTCTGTGTGGCGAGTCTATGGGTTTCTGTTTGGTGAGTCTATGGTTCTGTGTGGTGAATCTATGGGTCTCTGTGTGGTGAGTCTATGGGTCTGTGTGGCGAGTCTGTGGGTCTCTGTGTGGTGAGTCTGTGGGTCTCTGTGTGGTGAGTCTATGGGTTTCTGTGTGGTGAGTCTGTGGGTTTCTGTGTGGTGAGTCTGTGGGTCTCTGTATGGTGAGTCTGTGGGTCTCTGTGTGGTGAGTCTGTGGGTCTCTGTGTGGTGAGTCTGTGGGTCTGTGTGTGGTGGTGAGTCTGTGGGTCTCTGTGTGGTTGTGAGTCTATGGGTTTCTGTTTGGTGAGTCTATGGTTCTGTGTGGTGAATCTATGGGTCTCTGTGTGGTGAGTCTATGGGTCTGTGTGGCGAGTCTGTGGGTCTCTGTGTGGTGAGTCTGTGGGTCTCTGTGTGGTGAGTCTATGGGTTTCTGTGTGGTGAGTCTATGGGTTTCTGTGTGGTGAGTTTGTGGGTCTCTTTGGTGAGTCTGTGGGTCTCTGTGTGGTGAGTCTGTGAGTCTCTGTGTGGTGAGTCTGTGGGTCTGTGTGTCGTGGTGAGTCTGTGGGTCTCTGTGTGGTGGTTGTGAGTCTGTGGGTCTCTGTGTGGTGGTTGTGAGTGTGGGTCTCTGTGTGGTGGTGAGTCTGTGGGTCTCTGTGTGGTTGTGAGTCTGTGGGTCCCTGTACGGTGAGTCTGTGGGTCTCTGTGTAGTTGTGAGTCTGTGGGTCTGTGTGTGGTGGTGAGTCTGTGGGTCTCTGTGTGGTGGTGAGTCTGTGGGTCCCTGTACGGTGAGTCTATGGGTCTCTGTGTGGTGGTGAGTCTATGGGTCTCTGTGTAGTGGTGAGTCTGTGGGTCTGTGTGTGGTCGTGAGTCTGTGGGTCTCTGTGTGGTGGTCGTGAGTCTGTGGGTCTCTGTGTGTTTGGCCTGCTAACAAAACCCACGGTGATCATCAGTATCTGTGACGCGTCCATGAAAACCACCACCACCGCCACCACCACCCACCCACCCACACACTGAAATTCTCAGAGAATGAGAGAGAATGAGAGACAGGGCCCCAGGGTTCGAACCCATGTGTCCTCCTCTCGAGCGTCTCCGACGGACCCACACCACCCTGGCGTCGACCAACAAGTAACAACAACAACAGGACAACAACAACAACAACAGCCCAAGGCTTGTAGTAGCGGGCCCTCCCGACCGCCTTTGTCTCTCCTAGTCCTCGCGAGCGGGAATCGAAATTTGGGGCATGAGGCAATCGCTATTAACCGCCACGTTAAATCACCACCACCACCACCATCACCATCTCAATCACCATCGTAACTACCACTACCATCACTACCACCACCATCACCGTCTTCGCCACCACCACCACCACCACCTAAATCACCAACTGAATTCCTACAACTACCATTTTAACCACCACCTTAACCACTACCACCACCACCACCATCACCATGTTAACCACCACTATCATCACCACATCTTAACCACCACCATTTTAACCACCACCCTTAACAACCACCACCACCACCACCACCACTTTAACCACAACCAAAACCATCGTAATGCATTACCACCACCACCACTATCACCACCTTAACCACTGCCACCACCGTAAACACCACCACCACCATAAATCATTAACCACAACCACCACGTTAACCACCACCACCACCACAACCTGGCCAAGTGAGTGAGAGCTTGAGAGTTCAACTCCCGCCTGTGTTGGTGGTGGTGCTGGTGGTGGCGGCGGAGGCTGCGCTCGTAACCAACAGCTGCTGCTCCGGTTGTTGTTGTTGTGGTGGTTGTGGTGGTGGTGGTTGTGCTGACGCTACAACCACCAGCTGCTGTTGCTGTTGTTGTGTTGTTGGCGCGTTTGCGTTAGTTGTCCACATGTCCTGCTGCTGCTGCTGCTGGTGGTTGTTGTGTTGTTGCTGCTGTTGTTGTTGTTGCTGGTGGTGGTGGTGGTGGTAGGGCAGCGAGTAGTAGACTGTTCCCGTTGGGGAGGTCACAGGTCCGCCACCGCCCCCAAGAAGTGTCGTCCCGGTGGGGAGACACGCCGGGGACGACGTGGACGAGGTGGACGACGTTGAGGGGTCCAGCAACATGAAGGCATTGGGGGGGGGGCCTGCAATGAGGGAGGGAGGGGTGGGGAGGGGGGGCAGGGTTACGGGCAGACACAGATACCCGCTCGCTCGCCTAGACACCCACTGGCTCGCCTAGACACCCACTCGCCCAGACACCCACTCGCCCAGTCACCCACTCGCCTAGACACCCACTGGCCCAGACACCCACTGGCCCAGACACCCACTCGCCCAGTCACCCACTCGCCTAGACACCCACTGGCCCAGACACCCACTCGCCCAGACACCCACTCGCCCAGACACCCACTCGCCTAGACACCAACTCGCCCAGCCACCCACTCGCCTAGACACCCACTCGCCCAGCCACCCACTCGACTAGACACCCACTCGCCCAGCCACCCACTGCCCCAGACACCCACTGGTTCGCATAGACACCCACTCGCTTAGACACCCACTCGCCCAGTCACCCACTCGCCCAGCCACCCACTCGCCCAGCCACCCACTCGCCCAGACACCCACTGGCTCGCCTAGACACCCACTCGCTTAGACACCCACTCGCCTAGACACCCACTGGCTCGCCTAGACACCCACTCGCCCAGACACCCACTCGCCCAGACACCCACTGGCCCAGACACCCACTGGCTCGCCTAGACACCCACTCGCCCAGCCACTCACTCGCCCAGCCACCCACTCGCCCAGCCACCCACTCGCCCAGTCACCCACTCGCCCAGCCACTCACTCGCCCAGCCACCCACTCGCCTAGTCACCCACTCGCCCAGCCACCCACTCGCCCAGACACCCACTGGCCCAGACACCCCAGACACCCACTGGCCCAGACACCCACTCGCCCAGACACCCACTCGCCCAGCCACCCACTCGCCCAGGCACCCACTCGCCCAGACACCCACTCGCCTAGACACCCACTCGCCTAGACACCCACTCGCCTAGACACCCACTGGCCCAGACACCCACTGGCCCAGACACCCACTGGCCCAGACACCCACTCGCCCAGACACCCACTCGCCCAGCCACCCACTCGCCCAGCCACCCACTCGCCCAGGCACCCACTCGCCCAGACACCCACTCGCCCAGCCACCCACTTGCCCAGTCACCCACTCACCCAGTCACCCACTCGCCCAGACACCCACTCGCCTAGTCACCCACTCGCCCAGCCACCCACTCGCCCAGACACCCACTGGCCCAGCCACCCACTCGCCCAGGCACCCACTGGCCCAGACACCCCACTCACCCAGTCACCCACTCGCCCAGACACCCACTGGCCCAGCCACCCACTCGCCCAGGCACCCACTAGCCCAGACACCCACTGGCCCAGCCACCCACTGGCCCAGCCACCTGCTCGCCTACCTAACCACCCACCCATCAAATCCACTGACCCACCTACCAACCCATCATCCATGCACCCACCCACCCACCCACCACCCACCCACCACCCACACCCACCCACCCACCACCCACCCACCACCCACCCCACCACTCACCTCCATCCATCACCAGCCCCTCCTCGGTACCCGCCGCTCCCGTCGCCGTGGTAACGCGACGACGACGACACAGCGGCAGCCGTCGCCATCATCACGCCCCCCCCCACTCCTCCTCCCCCCCCACCCCCGCCCCCGCCCCGGAGGCCCCCCCCCCCCCGTAGAAGTGTGGGGAGGGGCCACTCTGGGCGTAGTATCCCTGCGTGGGGCCCAACATCCCAGCACCACCGCCACCACCACCACCACCGCCACCACCACCACCACCACAATCCGCCACAATCCCATACATTGACTGATGCTGCTGCTGCTGCTGCTGCATGGGGTCATAGTAGGAGGGGTGATGAGGTGGTGACGAGGTGAAGAGGTATCCACCACCACCACCACCACCTGCACCACCACCACCAGCACCACCACCAGCAGCAGGAGGAGAAGGGGCAGCGATGTAATGGTGTGGAGGTGGTGCAGGTGGCGCCATGTGGTGAGGATGATGGTGAGCCGGTTGGTAAGGGAGAGGTTGGTGGTGTGGTGGTGGTGGTGAGGAGGGAGGTGGTGGTGGTGGTGAGGAGGGGGGTGAGGAGCAGCTGTGGCGTGGAAGGGTTCCGCCACGGGGATGAATTGGGATGGAGCGCTGTAGAGCGGAGTCTGCCAGTAGCGGGCCTGGTGCCAGTACTGCGGGGTGGGGGGTGGGGGGGGGCAGAGGGGGGGGGGGGCAGAGGGGGGGGGGTCAGGGGGGGAGGGGGTCAGAGGGGGAGGGGGTCAGAGGGGGAAGGGGTCAAAGTTTAAAGTTGGTTCTGCGTGACCAACTTTAAAGCGGTCAGTCTCGTTATGAATGAATGAGTGGGGTGGGGTGGGTGAGTGGGTGAGTGGGTGAGTGGGTAGGTGGGTGAGTGGGTAGGTGGGCGAGTGGGTGAGTTGGTAGGTGGGCGAGTGGGTGAGTGGGTAGGTGGGTGAGTGTGTAGGTGGGCGAGTGGGTGAGTGGGTAGGTGGGCGAGTGGGTGAGTGGGTAGGTGGGCGAGTGGGTGAGTGGGTAGGTGGGTGAGTGTGTAGGTGGGCGAGTGGGTGAGTGGGTAAGGTGGGTGAGTGGGTGAGTGGGTAGGTGGGCGAGTGGGTGAGTGGGTAGGTGGGCGAGTGGGTGAGTGGGTAGGTGAGTGAGTGGGTGAGTGGGTAGGTGGGCGAGTGGGTGAGTTGGTAGGTGGGCGAGTGGGTGAGTGGGTAGGTGGGTGAGTGTGTAGGTGGGCGAGTGGATGAGTTGGTAGGTGGGCGAGTGGGTGAGTGGGTGAGTGGGTAGGTGGGCGAGTGGGTGAGTGGGTAGGTGGGTGAGTGGGTAGGTGGGCGAGTGGGTGTGTGGGTAGTTGGGCGATTGAGTGAGCGGGCGAGGGAGTGGGCGAGTAGGCGGGCGAGTGGGTGGGTGGGCGAGTGGGTGGGCGGGCGAGCGAGTGGGTGGGATGGGTGAGCGGGCGGGCGAGTGAGTGAGCGGACGAGTGGGTGGGCGAGTGGGTGGGCGAGTGGGTGGGTGGGCGAGTGGGTGGGTGGGCGAGTGGGTGGGCGAGCGGGTGGGTGGGCGAGTGGGTGGGCGAGCGGGTGGGTGGGCGAGTGGGGTGGGCGAGTGGGTGGGCGAGTGGGTGGGCGAGTGGGTGGGCGGGCGAGTGGGTGGGCGAGTGGGTGGGCGAGTGGGTGGGCGAGTGGGTGGGTGGGCGAGTGGGTGGGCGAGTGGGTGGGCGGGCGAGTGGGTGGGCGAGTGGGTGGGCGAGTGGGTGGGTGGGCGAGTGGATGGGTGGGCGAGTGGGTGGGCGAGTGGGTGAGTGTGTAGGTGGGCGAGTGGGTGAGTGGGTAGGTGGGTGAGTGGGTGAGTGGGTAGGTGGGCGAGTGGGTGAGTGGGTAGGTGGGCGAGTGGGTGAGTGGGTAGGTGAGTGAGTGGGTGAGTGGGTAGGTGGGCGAGTGGGTGAGTTGGTAGGTGGGCGAGTGGGTGAGTGGGTAGGTGGGTGAGTGTGTAGGTGGGCGAGTGGATGAGTTGGTAGGTGGGCGAGTGGGTGAGTGGGTGAGTGGGTAGGTGGGCGAGTGGGTGAGTGGGTAGGTGGGTGAGTGGGTAGGTGGGCGAGTGGGTGTGTGGGTAGTTGGGCGATTGAGTGAGCGGGCGAGGGAGTGGGCGAGTAGGCGGGCGAGTGGGTGGGTGGGCGAGTGGGTGGGCGGGCGAGCGAGTGGGTGGGATGGGTGAGCGGGCGGGCGAGTGAGTGAGCGGACGAGTGGGTGGGCGAGTGGGTGGGCGAGTGGGTGGGTGGGCGAGTGGGTGGGTGGGCGAGTGGGTGGGCGAGCGGGTGGGTGGGCGAGTGGGTGGGCGAGCGGGTGGGTGGGCGAGTGGGTGGGCGAGTGGGTGGGCGAGTGGGTGGGCGAGTGGGTGGGCGAGTGGGTGGGCGGGCGAGTGGGTGGGCGAGTGGGTGGGCGAGTGGGTGGGTGGGCGAGTGGGTGGGCGAGTGGGTGGGCGGGCGAGTGGGTGGGCGAGTGGGTGGGCGAGTGGGTGGGTGGGCGAGTGGATGGGTGGGCGAGTGGGTGGGCGAGTGGGTGGGCGAGTGGGTGGGCGAGTGGGTGGGCGGGCGAGTGGGTGGGCGAGTGGGTGGGCGAGTGGGTGGGCGAGTGGGTGGGTGGGCGAGTGGGTGGGGCGAGTGGGTGGGCGGGCGAGTGGGTGGGCGAGTGGGTGGGCGAGTGGGTGGGTGGGCGAGTGGATGGGTGGGCGAGTGGGTGGGCGAGTGGGTGGGTGGGCGAGTGGGTGGGTGGGCGAGTGGGTGGGCGAGCGAGTGAGCGAGCGAGTAAGCGGGTGAGTGAGCGTGGCGTTGTGTACCTGGATACCCAGATTGTAGAAGAGCTGTAGAAGCTTCTTGTCTGCGAGCAGGAGAGAGTTGGCGGGCCACGCACACAGACCGGGGGGGGGGGGGGTGGGGGGTGGGGGGGGGGGGTTGGGGGGGGGTCACGGGCACACGATAACCCGGGGGGGTCATTAGGTAGGGTGCTGTGGGTGTAGTTGTTGATGCTGTGGGTGTAGTTGTTGATGCTGTGGTGTAGTTGTTGATGTTGTGGGTGTTTGTCGTTGATGTTGTGGGTGTAGTTGTTGATGTTGTGGGTGTAGTTGTCGATGTTGTGGGTGTAGTTGTCGATGCTGTGGGTGTAGTTGTTGATGCTGTGGGTGTAGTTGTTGATGCTGTGGGTGTAGTTGTTGATGCTGTGGGTGTAGTTGTTGATGCTGTGGGTGTAGTTGTTGATGCTGTGGGTGTAGTTGTTGATGCTGTGGGTGTAGTTGTTGATGCTGTGGGTGTAGTTGTTGATGCTGTGGGTGTAGTTGTTGATGCTGTGGTGTAGTTGTTGATGTTGTGGGTGTAGTTGTTGATGCTGTGGGTGTAGTTGTTGATGCTGTGGGTGTAGTTGTTGATGTTGTGGGTGTAGTTGTTGATGTTGTGGGTGTAGTTGTTGATGTTGTGGGTGTAGTTGTTGATGTTGTGAGTGTAGTTGTTGATGTTGTGGGTGTAGTTGTTGATGCTGTGGGTGTAGTTGTTGATGCTGTGGGTGTAGTTGTTGATGCTGTGGGTGTAGTTGTTGATGCTGTGGGTGTAGTTGTTGATGTTGTGGGTGTAGTTGTTGATGTGGGTGTAGTTGTTGATATTGGTGTAGTTGTTGATGTTGTGGGTGTTTGTCGTTGTTGATGTTGTGGGTGTTTGTCGTTGTTGATGTTGTGGGTGTAGTTGTTGATGCTGTGGGTGTAGTTGTTGATGTTGTGGGTTGTAGTTGTTGATGTTGTGGGTGTAGTTGTTGATGTTGTGGGTGTAGTTGTTGATGTTGTGGGTGTTTGTCGTTGTTGTTGATGTTGTGGGTGTTTGTCGTTGTTGTTGTTGATGTTGTGGGTGTTTGTCGTTGTTGTTGTTGATGTTGTGGGTGTTTGTCGTTGTTGTTGTTGATGTTGTGGGTGTTTGTCGTTGTTGTTGTTGATGTTGTGGGTGTTTGTCGTTGTTGTTGTTGATGTTGTGGGTGTTTGTCGTTGTTGTTGATGTTGTTGTTGATGTTGTTGTTGTTGTTGTTGTTGATGTTGTTGCTGTTGTTTACCTTGGGGGAGGTCTCCCCCCGTGGGGTCCAGGGAGATGGGGGGCAAGGTGCCCCCCACGGTTCCCTCGGCTCCCTCGAGCACCAGGAAGGGAGGCGCGGCCAACACCAGCGCTACACACACACACAGATTACACACACACACAGATTACACACACACACAGATTCACACACACACACACACACAGATTACACACACACACAGATTCATACACAGATTCATACACACACACAGATTACACACACACACAGATTACACACACACACACACAGATTACACACAGATTCATACACACACAGATCACACACACACACAGATTCATACACACACACAGATTCATACACAGATTCACACACACACAGACACACAGATTCACACACACAGAGATGCATACACACACAGAGATTCACACACACACAGAGATTCATACACACACACAGATTCATACACACACACAGATTCATACACACACAGATTCATACACAGACACACAGATTCATACACACACAGATTCATACACGCACAGATTCATACACGCACAGATTCATACACAGACACACAGATTCATACACAGACACACAGATTCATACACAGACACACAGATTCATACACAGACACACAGATACACACACACAAACACAGCTTCACACACACCACATACAATTCACATGACACACACCCAGATTCACACACACACACACAGATTAACACACACACACACAGATTCATACACACACAGACACACAGATTCATACACACACAGACACACAGATTCATACACACACAGACACACAGATTCATACACACACAGACACACAGATTCATACACACACAGACACACAGATTCATACACACACAGACACACAGATTCATACACACACAGACACACAGATTCATACACACACAGACACACAGATTCATACACACACAGATTCATACACACACAGAACAGATTCATACACACACAGACACACAGATTCATACACACACAGAAGATTCATACACACACAGACACACAGATTCATACACACACAGACACACAGATTCATACACACACACAGATTCACACACACACACACAGATTCACACACACACACACACACAGATTCACACACACACAGACACACACACACAGACACCACCACCCAAGGTAGCCTTTAGGCAGGGGGGAGGGGGGGGTAGAGGGTTGTGTGGGGGCAAGTGCTCTTCACAATGACGAGCAGCAGCTTGTAGTGGTGGTGTAGCGGTGGTGGTGTAGTAGTGGTGTAGTAGTGGTGGTGTAGTAGTGGTGGTGGTGGTGTAGTAGTGGTGGTGGTGTAGTAGCTGTGGTGGTGTAGTAGTGGTGGTGGTGTAGTAGTGGTGGTGGTGTAGTGGTGGTGGTGTAGTAGTGGTGTAGTAGTGGTGGTGGTGGTGTAGTAGTGGTGGTGGTGTAGTGGTGGTGGTGTAGTAGTGGTGTAGTAGTGGTGGTGGTGGTGTAGTAGTGGTGGTGGTGTAGTGGTGGTGGTGTAGTAGTGGTGTAGTAGTGGTGGTGTAGTAGTGGTGGTGGTGGTGTAGTAGTGGTGGTGGTGTAGTAGCTGTGGTGGTGTAGTAGTGGTGGTGGTGTAGTAGTGGTGGTGGTGTAGTGGTGGTGGTGTAGTAGTGGTGTAGTAGTGGTGGTGGTGGTGTAGTAGTGGTGGTGGTGTAGTGGTGGTGGTGTAGTAGTGGTGTAGTAGTGGTGGTGTAGTAGTGGTGGTGGTGGTGTAGTAGTGGTGGTGGTGTAGTAGCTGTGGTGGTGTAGTAGTGGTGGTGGTGTAGTAGTGGTGGTGGTGTAGTGGTGGTGGTGTAGTAGTGGTGTAGTAGTGGTGGTGGTGGTGTAGTAGTGGTGGTGGTGTAGTAGTGGTGGTGGTGTAGTAGTGGTGGTGGTGGTGTAGTGGTGTAGTAGTGGTGGTGTAGTAGTGGTGGTGGTGGTGTAGTAGTGGTGGTGGTGTAGTAGCTGTGGTGGTGTAGTAGTGGTGGTGGTGTAGTAGTGGTGGTGGTGTAGTAGTGGTGGTGGTGTAGTGGTGGTGGTGTAGTAGTGGTGGTGTAGTAGTGGTGGTGGTGGTGTAGTAGTGGTGGTGGTGTAGTAGTGGTGGTGGTGTAGTAGTGGTGGTGGTGGTGTAGTGGTAGTGTAGTAGTGGTGGTGGTGTAGTAGTGGTGGTGGTGTAGCGGTGGTGGTGTAGTAGTGGTGGTGGTGGTGTAGTGGTGGTGGTGTAGTAGTGGTGGTGGTGGTGTAGTGGTAGTGTAGTAGTGGTGGTGGTGTAGTAGTGGTGGTGGTGTAGCGGTGGTGGTGTAGTAGTGGTGGTGGTGGTGTAGTGGTGGTGGTGTAGTAGTGGTGGTGGTGGTGTAGTAGTGGTGGTGGTGGTGTAGTAGTGGTGGTGGTGGTGTAGTAGTGGTGGTGTAGTAGTGGTGGTGGTGGTGTAGTAGTGGTGGTGGTGGTGTAGTAGTGGTGGTGTAGTAGTGGTGGTGTAGTAGTGGTGGTGGTGGTGTAGTAGTGGTGGTGGTGGTGTAGTAGTGGTGGTGTAGTAGTGGTGGTGGTGGTGTAGTAGTGGTGGTGGTGGTGTAGTAGTGGTGGTGTAGTAGTGGTGGTGGTGGTGTAGTAGTGGTGGTGGTGTAGTAGTGGTGGTGGTGGTGTAGCTGGTGGTGGTGTAGCGGTGGTGGTGTAGTAGTGGTGGTGGTGGTGGTGTAGCGGTGGTGTAGTGGTGGTGGTGTAGTAGTGGTGGTGGTGGTGTAGTAGTGGTGGTGTAGCGGTGGTGGTGGTGGTGTAGTAGTGGTGGTGGTGGTGTAGTAGTGGTGGTGGTGGTGTAGTAGTGGTGGTGTAGTAGTGGTGGTGGTGGTGTAGTAGTGGTGGTGGTGTAGTAGTGGTGGTGGTGGTGTAGTGGTGGTGGTGTAGTAGTGGTGGTGGTGGTGTAGTAGTGGTGGTGGTGGTGTAGTAGTGGTGTTGGTGGTGTAGTAGTGGTGGTGGTGGTGTAGTAGTGGTGGTGGTGGTGTAGTAGTGGTGGTGTAGTAGTGGTGGTGGTGGTGTAGTAGTGGTGGTGGTGTAGTAGTGGTGGTGGTGGTGTAGCGGTGGTGGTGTAGTAGTGGTGGTGGTGGTGGTGTAGCGGTGGTGTAGTGGTGGTGGTGTAGTAGTGGTGGTGGTGGTGTAGTAGTGGTGGTGTAGCGGTGGTGGTGGTGGTGTAGTAGTGGTGGTGGTGGTGTAGTAGTGGTGGTGTAGTAGTGGTGGTGGTGGTGTAGTAGTGGTGGTGGTGTAGTAGTGGTGGTGGTGGTGTAGTAGTGGTGGTGGTGGTGTAGTAGTGGTGGTGTAGTAGTGGTGGTGGTGGTGTAGTAGTGGTGGTGGTGGTGTAGTAGTGGTGGTGTAGTAGTGGTGGTGGTGGTGTAGTAGTGGTGGTGGTGTAGTAGTGGTGGTGGTGGTGTAGCGGTGGTGGTGTAGTAGTGGTGGTGGTGTAGTAGTGGTGGTGGTGTAGCGGTGGTGGTGTAGTGGTGGTGGTGGTGTAGTAGTGGTGGTGTAGTGGTGGTGGTGTAGTAGTGGTGGTGTAGTAGTGGTGGTGGTGGTGTAGCGGTGGTGGTGTAGTAGTGGTGGTGGTGGTGTAGCGGTGGTGGTGTAGTAGTGGTGGTGGTGGTGTAGCGGTGGTGGTGTAGTAGTGGTGGTGGTGGTGTAGCGGTGGTGGTGTAGTAGTGGTGGTGGTGGTGTAGTGGTGGTGGTGTAGTAGTGGTGGTGTAGTAGTGGTGGTGGTGGTGTAGCGGTGGTGGTGTAGTAGTGGTGGTGGTGGTGTAGCGGTGGTGGTGTAGTAGTGGTGGTGGTGGTGTAGCGGTGGTGGTGTAGTAGTGGTGGTGGTGGTGTAGCGGTGGTGGTGTAGTAGTGGTGGTGGTGGTGTAGCGGTGGTGGTGTAGTAGTGGTGGTGGTGGTGTAGCGGTGGTGGTGTAGTAGTGGTGGTAGTGTAGTAGCGGTGGTGGTGGTGTAGTGGTGGTGGTGTAGTGGTGGTGGTGTAGTAGTGGTGGTGGTGGTGTAGCGGTGGTGGTGTAGTAGTGGTGGTGGTGGTGTAGCGGTGGTGGTGTAGTAGTGGTGGTGGTGGTGTAGCGGTGGTGGTGTAGTAGTGGTGGTGGTGGTGTAGCGGTGGTGGTGTAGTAGTGGTGGTGGTGGTGTAGCGGTGGTGGTGTAGTAGTGGTGGTGGTGGTGTAGCGGTGGTGGTGTAGTAGTGGTGGTGGTGGTGTAGCGGTGGTGGTGTAGTAGTGGTGGTGTAGCGGTGGTGGTGTAGTAGTGGTGGTGGTGGTGTAGCGGTGGTGGTGTAGTAGTGGTGGTGGTGGTGTAGCGGTGGTGGTGTAGTAGTGGTGGTGGTGGTGTAGCGGTGGTGGTGTAGTAGTGGTGGTGGTGGTGTAGCGGTGGTGGTGTAGTAGTGGTGGTGGTGGTGTAGCGGTGGTGGTGTAGTAGTGGTGGTGGTGGTGTAGCGGTGGTGGTGTAGTAGTGGTGGTGGTGGTGTAGCGGTGGTGGTGTAGTAGTGGTGGTGGTGGTGTAGTGGTAGTGTAGTAGTGGTGGTGGTGTAGTAGTGGTGGTGGTGTAGCGGTGGTGGTGTAGTAGTGGTGGTGGTGGTGTAGTGGTGGTGGTGTAGTAGTGGTGGTGGTGGTGTAGTAGTGGTGGTGGTGGTGTAGTAGTGGTGGTGGTGGTGTAGTAGTGGTGGTGTAGTAGTGGTGGTGGTGTAGTAGTGGTGGTGGTGGTGTAGTAGTGGTGGTGTAGTAGTGGTGGTGGTGGTGTAGTAGTGGTGGTGTAGTAGTGGTGGTGGTGTAGTAGTGGTGGTGGTGGTGTAGTAGTGGTGGTGGTGGTGTAGTAGTGGTGGTGTAGTAGTGGTGGTGGTGGTGTAGTAGTGGTGGTGGTGGTGTAGTAGTGGTGGTGTAGTAGTGGTGGTGGTGGTGTAGTAGTGGTGGTGGTGTAGTAGTGGTGGTGGTGGTGTAGCGGTGGTGGTGTAGTAGTGGTGGTGGTGGTGGTGTAGCGGTGGTGTAGTGGTGGTGGTGTAGTAGTGGTGGTGGTGGTGTAGTAGTGGTGGTGGTGGTGTAGTAGTGGTGGTGTAGCGGTGGTGGTGGTGGTGTAGTAGTGGTGGTGGTGGTGTTAGTAGTGGTGGTGGTAGTAGTGGTGGTGGTGGTGTAGTAGTGGTGGTGGTGTAGTAGTGGTGGTGGTGGTGTAGTGGTGGTGGTGTAGTAGTGGTGGTGGTGGTGTGTAGTGGTGGTGGTGGTGTAGTAGTGGTGGTGGTGGTGTAGTAGTGGTGGTGTAGTAGTGGTGGTGGTGGTGGTGTAGTAGTGGTGGTGTAGTAGTGGTGGTGGTGGTGTAGTAGTGGTGGTGGTGTAGTAGTGGTGGTGGTGGTGTAGCGGTGGTGGTGTAGTAGTGGTGGTGGTGGTGGTGTAGCGGTGGTGTAGTGGTGGTGGTGTAGTGGTGGTGGTGTAGTAGTGGTGGTGTAGTGGTGGTGGGTGGTGTAGTAGTGGTGGTGGTGGGTGTAGTGGTGGTGGTGTAGTAGTGGTGGGTGGTGTAGTAGTGGTGGTGGTGTAGTAGTGGTGGTGGTGGTGTAGTAGTGGTGGTGGTGGTGTAGTAGTGGTGGTGGTGTAGTGGTGGTGGTGGTGTAGTAGTGGTGGTGGTGGTGTAGCGGTAGTGGTGGTGTGAGTGGTGGTGGTGTGGTAGTGGTGGTGGTGTAGTAGTGGTGGTGGTGGTGTAGCGGTGGTGGTGTAGTAGTGGGTGGTGTAGTGGTGGTGGTGTGTAGCGGTGGTGGTGTAGTGGTGGTGGTGGTGTAGTAGTGGTGGTGTAGTGGTGGTGGTGTAGTAGTGGTGGTGTAGTAGTGGTGGTGGTGGTGTAGCGGTGGTGGTGTAGTAGTGGTGGTGGTGGTGTAGCGGTGGTGGTGTAGTAGTGGTGGTGGTGGTGTAGCGGTGGTGGTGTAGTAGTGGTGGTGGTGGTGTAGCGGTGGTGGTGTAGTAGTGGTGGTGGTGGTGTAGCGGTGGTGGTGTAGTAGTGGTGGTGGTGGTGTAGCGGTGGTGGTGTAGTAGTGGTGGTGGTGGTGTAGCGGTGGTGGTGGTGTAGTGGTGGTGGTGTAGTGGTGGTGGTGTAGTGGTGGTGGTGTAGTAGTGGTGGTGGTGGTGTAGCGGTGGTGGTGTAGTAGTGGTGGTGGTGGTGTAGCGGTGGTGGTGTAGTAGTGGTGGTGGTGTAGCGGTGGTGGTGTAGTAGTGGTGGTGGTGGTGTAGCGGTGGTGGTGTAGTAGTGGTGGTGGTGGTGTAGCGGTGGTGGTGTAGTAGTGGTGGTGGTGGTGTAGCGGTGGTGGTGTAGTAGTGGTGGTGGTGGTGTAGCGGTGGTGGTGTAGTAGTGGTGGTGGTGGTGTAGCGGTGGTGTGTAGTAGTGGTGGTGGTGGTGTAGCGGTGGTGGTGTAGTAGTGGTGGTGTAGCGGTGGTGGTGTAGTAGTGGTGGTGGTGGTGTAGCGGTGGTGGTGTAGTAGTGGTGGTGGTGGTGTAGCGGTGGTGGTGTAGTAGTGGTGGTGGTGGTGTAGCGGTGGTGGTGTAGTAGTGGTGGTGGTGGTGTAGCGGTGGTGGTGTAGTAGTGGTGGTGGTGGTGTAGCGGTGGTGGTGTAGTAGTGGTGGTGGTGGTGTAGCGGTGGTGGTGTAGTAGTGGTGGTGGTGGTGTAGCGGTGGTGTAGTAGTGGTGGTGGTGGTGTAGCGGTGGTGGTGTAGTGGTGGTGGTGGTGTAGTAGTGGTGGTGGTGGTGTAGTGGTGGTGGTGGTGTAGTAGTGGTGGTGGTGGTGTAGCGGTGGTGGTGTAGTAGTGGTGGTGGTGGTGTAGCGGTGGTGGTGTAGTAGTGGTGGTGGTGGTGTAGCGGTGGTGGTGTAGTAGTGGTGGTGGTGGTGTAGCGGTGGTGGTGGTGTAGTGGTGGTGGTGTAGTGGTGGTGGTGTAGTAGTGGTGGTGGTGGTGTAGCGGTGGTGGTGTAGTAGTGGTGGTGGTGGTGTAGCGGTGGTGGTGTAGTAGTGGTGGTGGTGGTGTAGCGGTGGTGGTGTAGTAGTGGTGGTGGTGGTGTAGCGGTGGTGGTGTAGTAGTGGTGGTGGTGGTGTAGCGGTGGTGGTGTAGTAGTGGTGGTGGTGGTGTAGCGGTGGTGGTGTAGTAGTGGGGTGGTGGTGTAGCGGTGGTGGTGTAGTAGTGGTGGTGGTGGTGTAGCGGTGGTGGTGTAGTAGTGGTGGTGTAGCGGTGGTGGTGTAGTAGTGGTGGTGGTGGTGTAGCGGTGGTGGTGTAGTAGTGGTGGTGGTGGTGTAGCGGTGGTGGTGTAGTAGTGGTGGTGGTGGTGTAGCGGTGGTGGTGTAGTAGTGGTGGTGGTGGTGTAGCGGTGGTGGTGTAGTAGTGGTGGTGGTGGTGTAGCGGTGGTGGTGTAGTAGTGGTGGTGGTGGTGTAGCGGTGGTGGTGTAGTAGTGGTGGTGGTGGTGTAGCGGTGGTGTAGTAGTGGTGGTGGTGGTGTAGCGGTGGTGGTGTAGTGGTGGTGGTGGTGTAGTAGTGGTGGTGGTGGTGTAGCGGTGGTGGTGTAGTAGTGGTGGTGGTGGTGTAGCGGTGGTGGTGTAGTAGTGGTGGTGGTGGTGTAGCGGTGGTGGTGTAGTAGTGGTGGTGGTGGTGTAGCGGTGGTGGTGTAGTAGTGGTGGTGGTGGTGTAGCGGTGGTGGTGTAGTAGTGGTGGTGGTGGTGTAGCGGTGGTGGTGTAGTAGTGGTGGTGGTGGTGTAGTGGTGGTGGTGTAGTAGTGGTGTGTAGTAGTGGTGGTGGTGGTGTAGCGGTGGTGGTGTAGTAGTGGTGGTGGTGGTGTAGCGGTGGTGGTGTAGTAGTGGTGGTGGTGGTGTAGCGGTGGTGGTGTAGTAGTGGTGGTGGTGGTGTAGCGGTGGTGGTGTAGTAGTGGTGGTGGTGGTGTAGCGGTGGTGGTGTAGTAGTGGTGGTGGTGGTGTAGCGGTGGTGGTGTAGTAGTGGTGGTGGTGGTGTAGCGGTGGTGGTGTAGTAGTGGTGGTAGTGTAGTAGTGGTGGTGGTGGTGTAGTGGTGGTGGTGTAGCGGTGGTGGTGTAGTAGTGGTGGTGGTGGTGTAGCGGTGGTGGTGTAGTAGTGGTGGTGGTGGTGTAGCAGTGGTGGTGTAGTAGTGGTGGTGGTGGTGTAGCGGTGGTGGTGTAGTGGTGGTGGTGGTGTAGTAGTGGTGGTGGTGGTGTAGTGGTGGTGGTGTAGTAGTGGTGGTGGTGGTGTAGCGGTGGTGGTGTTGGTGGTGGTGGTGGTGGTGTAGTAGTGGTGTGGGTGGTGTAGTGGTGGTGGTGTAGTAGTGGTGGTGGTGGTGTAGCGGTGGTGGTGTAGTGGTGGTGGTGGTGTAGTAGTGGTGGTGGTGGTGTAGTGGTGGTGGTGTAGTAGTGGTGGTGTAGTAGTGGTGGTGGTGGTGTAGCGGTGGTGGTGTAGTAGTGGTGGTGGTGGTGTAGCGGTGGTGGTGTAGTAGTGGTGGTGGTGGTGTAGCGGTGGTGGTGTAGTAGTGGTGGTGGTGGTTGTAGCGGTGGTGGTGTAGTAGTGGTGGTGGTGGTGTAGTGGTGGTGGTGTAGTAGTGGTGGTGTAGTAGTGGTGGTGGTGGTGTAGCGGTGGTGGTGTAGTAGTGGTGGTGGTGGTGTAGCGGTGGTGGTGTAGTAGTGGTGGTGGTGGTGTAGCGGTGGTGGTGTAGTAGTGGTGGTGGTGGTGTAGCGGTGGTGGTGTAGTAGTGGTGGTGGTGGTGTAGCGGTGGTGGTGTAGTAGTGGTGGTGGTGGTGTAGCGGTGGTGGTGTAGTAGTGGTGGTGGTGGTGTAGCGGTGGTGGTGTAGTAGTGGTGGTAGTGTAGTAGTGGTGGTGGTGGTGTAGTGGTGGTGGTGTAGCGGTGGTGGTGTATTAGTGGTGGTGGTGGTGTAGCGGTGGTGGTGTAGTAGTGGTGGTGGTGGTGTAGCGGTGGTGGTGTAGTAGTGGTGGTGCTGGTGTAGCGGTGGTGGTGTAGTAGTGGTGGTGGTGGTGTAGCGGTGGTGGTGTAGTAGTGGTGGTGGTGGTGTAGCGGTGGTGGTGTAGTAGTGGTGGTGGTGGTGTAGCGGTGGTGGTGTAGTAGTGGTGGTGGTGGTGTAGCGGTGGTGGTGTAGTAGTGGTGGTGGTGGTGTAGCGGTGGTGGTGTAGTAGTGGTGGTGTAGCGGTGGTGGTGTAGTAGTGGTGGTGGTGGTGTAGCGGTGGTGGTGTAGTAGTGGTGGTGGTGGTGTAGCGGTGGTGGTGTAGTAGTGGTGGTGGTGGTGTAGCGGTGGTGGTGTAGTAGTGGTGGTGGTGGTGTAGCGGTGGTGGTGTAGTAGTGGTGGTGGTGGTGTAGCGGTGGTGGTGTAGTAGTGGTGGTAGTGTAGTAGTGGTGGTGGTGGTGTAGTGGTGGTGGTGTAGTGGTGGTGGTGTAGTAGTGGTGGTGGTGGTGTAGCGGTGGTGGTGTAGTAGTGGTGGTGGTGGTGTAGCGGTGGTGGTGTAGTAGTGGTGGTGGTGGTGTAGCGGTGGTGGTGTAGTAGTGGTGGTGTAGCGGTGGTGGTGTAGTAGTGGTGGTGGTGGTGTAGCGGTGGTGGTGTAGTAGTGGTGGTGGTGGTGTAGCGGTGGTGGTGTAGTAGTGGTGGTGGTGGTGTAGCGGTGGTGGTGTAGTAGTGGTGGTGGTGGTGTAGCGGTGGTGGTGTAGTAGTGGTGGTGTAGCGGTGGTGGTGTAGTAGTGGTGGTGGTGGTGTAGCGGTGGTGGTGTAGTAGTGGTGGTGGTGGTGTAGCGGTGGTGGTGTAGTAGTGGTGGTGGTGGTGTAGCGGTGGTGGTGTAGTAGTGGTGGTGGTGGTGTAGCGGTGGTGGTGTAGTAGTGGTGGTGGTGGTGTAGCGGTGGTGGTGTAGTAGTGGTGGTGGTGGTGTAGCGGTGGTGGTGTAGTAGTGGTGGTGGTGGTGTAGCGGTGGTGTAGTAGTGGTGGTGGTGGTGTAGCGGTGGTGGTGTAGTGGTGGTGGTGGTGTAGTAGTGGTGGTGGTGGTGTAGTGGTGGTGGTGTAGTAGTGGTGGTGGTGGTGTAGCGGTGGTGGTGTAGTAGTGGTGGTGGTGGTGTAGCGGTGGTGGTGTAGTAGTGGTGGTGGTGGTGTAGCGGTGGTGGTGTAGTAGTGGTGGTGGTGGTGTAGCGGTGGTGGTGTAGTAGTGGTGGTGGTGGTGTAGTGGTGGTGGTGTAGTAGTGGTGGTGTAGTAGTGGTGGTGGTGGTGTAGCGGTGGTGGTGTAGTAGTGGTGGTGGTGGTGTAGCGGTGGTGGTGTAGTAGTGGTGGTGGTGGTGTAGCGGTGGTGGTGTAGTAGTGGTGGTGGTGGTGTAGCGGTGGTGGTGTAGTAGTGGTGGTGGTGGTGTAGCGGTGGTGGTGTAGTAGTGGTGGTGGTGGTGTAGCGGTGGTGGTGTAGTAGTGGTGGTGGTGGTGTAGCGGTGGTGGTGTAGTAGTGGTGGTAGTGTAGTAGTGGTGGTGGTGGTGTAGTGGTGGTGGTGTAGTGGTGGTGGTGTAGTAGTGGTGGTGGTGGTGTAGCGGTGGTGGTGTAGTAGTGGTGGTGGTGGTGTAGCGGTGGTGGTGTAGTAGTGGTGGTGGTGGTGTAGCGGTGGTGGTGTAGTGGTGGTGGTGGTGTAGTAGTGGTGGTGGTGGTGTAGTGGTGGTGGTGTAGTAGTGGTGGTGGTGGTGTAGCGGTGGTGGTGTAGTGGTGGTGGTGGTGGTGTAGTAGTGGTGATGGTGGTGTAGTGGTGGTGGTGTAGTAGTGGTGGTGTAGCGGTGGTGGTGTAGTGGTGGTGGTGGTGTAGTAGTGGTGGTGGTGGTGTAGTGGTGGTGGTGTAGTAGTGGTGGTGTAGTAGTGGTGGTGGTGGTGTAGCGGTGGTGGTGTAGTAGTGGTGGTGGTGGTGTAGCGGTGGTGGTGTAGTAGTGGTGGTGGTGGTGTAGCGGTGGTGGTGTAGTAGTGGTGGTGGTGGTGTAGCGGTGGTGGTGTAGTAGTGGTGGTGGTGGTGTAGTGGTGGTGGTGTAGTAGTGGTGGTGTAGTAGTGGTGGTGGTGGTGTAGCGGTGGTGGTGTAGTAGTGGTGGTGGTGGTGTAGCGGTGGTGGTGTAGTAGTGGTGGTGGTGGTGTAGCGGTGGTGGTGTAGTAGTGGTGGTGGTGGTGTAGCGGTGGTGGTGTAGTAGTGGTGGTGGTGGTGTAGCGGTGGTGGTGTAGTAGTGGTGGTGGTGGTGTAGCGGTGGTGGTGTAGTAGTGGTGGTGGTGGTGTAGCGGTGGTGGTGTAGTAGTGGTGGTAGTGTAGTAGTGGTGGTGGTGGTGTAGTGGTGGTGGTGTAGCGGTGGTGGTGTAGTAGTGGTGGTGTAGCGGTGGTGGTGTAGTAGTGGTGGTGGTGGTGTAGCGGTGGTGGTGTAGTAGTGGTGGTGGTGGTGTAGCGGTGGTGGTGTAGTAGTGGTGGTGGTGGTGTAGCGGTGGTGGTGTAGTAGTGGTGGTGGTGGTGTAGCGGTGGTGGTGTAGTAGTGGTGGTGCTGGTGTAGCGGTGGTGGTGTAGTAGTGGTGGTGGTGGTGTAGCGGTGGTGGTGTAGTAGTGGTGGTGGTGGTGTAGCGGTGGTGGTGTAGTAGTGGTGGTGGTGGTGTAGCGGTGGTGATGTAGTAGTGGTGGTGGTGGTGTAGCGGTGGTGGTGTAGTAGTGGTGGTGGTGGTGTAGCGGTGGTGGTGTAGTAGTGGTGGTGGTGGTGTAGCGGTGGTGTAGTAGTGGTGGTGGTGGTGTAGCGGTGGTGGTGTAGTGGTGGTGGTGGTGTAGTAGTGGTGGTGGTGGTGTAGTGGTGGTGGTGTAGTAGTGGTGGTGTAGTAGTGGTGGTGGTGGTGTAGCGGTGGTGATGTAGTAGTGGTGGTGGTGGTGTAGCGGTGGTGGTGTAGTAGTGGTGGTGGTGGTGTAGCGGTGGTGGTGTAGTAGTGGTGGTGGTGGTGTAGCGGTGGTGGTGTAGTAGTGGTGGTGTAGCGGTGGTGGTGTAGTAGTGGTGGTGTAGTAGTGGTGGTGGTGGTGTAGCGGTGGTGGTGTAGTAGTGGTGGTGGTGGTGTAGCGGTGGTGGTGTAGTAGTGGTGGTGGTGGTGTAGCGGTGGTGGTGTAGTAGTGGTGGTGGTGGTGTAGCGGTGGTGGTGTAGTAGTGGTGGTGGTGGTGTAGCGGTGGTGGTGTAGTAGTGGTGGTGGTGGTGTAGCGGTGGTGGTGTAGTAGTGGTGGTGGTGGTGTAGCGGTGGTGGTGTAGTAGTGGTGGTAGTGTAGTAGTGGTGGTGGTGGTGTAGTAGTGGTGGTAGTGTAGTAGTGGTGGTGGTGGTGTAGTAGTGGTGGTAGTGTAGTAGTGGTGGTGGTGGTGTAGTGGTGGTGGTGTAGCGGTGGTGGTGTAGTAGTGGTGGTGGTGGTGTAGCGTGGTGGTGTAGTAGTGGTGGTGGTGGTGTAGCGGTGGTGGTGTAGTAGTGGTGGTGGTGGTGTAGCGGTGGTGGTGTAGTAGTGGTGGTGGTGGTGTAGCGGTGGTGGTGTAGTAGTGGTGGTGGTGGTGTAGCGGTGGTGGTGTAGTAGTGGTGGTGGTGGTGTAGCGGTGGTGGTGTAGTAGTGGTGGTGGTGGTGTAGCGGTGGTGGTGTAGTAGTGGTGGTGGTGGTGTAGCGGTGGTGGTGTAGTAGTGGTGGTGGTGGTGTAGCGGTGGTGGTGTAGTAGTGGTGGTGGTGGTGTAGCGGTGGTGGTGTAGTAGTGGTGGTGGTGGTGTAGCGGTGGTGGTGTAGTAGTGGTGGTGGTGGTGTAGCGGTGGTGGTGTAGTAGTGGTGGTGGTGGTGTAGCGGTGGTGGTGTAGTAGTGGTGGTGGTGGTGTAGCGGTGGTGGTGTAGTAGTGGTGGTGGTGGTGTAGCGGTGGTGGTGTAGTAGTGGTGGTGGTGGTGTAGCGGTGGTGGTGTAGTAGTGGTGGTGGTGGTGTAGCGGTGGTGGTGTAGTAGTGGTGGTGGTGGTGTAGCGGTGGTGGTGTAGTAGTGGTGGTGGTGGTGTAGCGGTGGTGGTGTAGTAGTGGTGGTGCTGGTGTAGCGGTGGTGGTGTAGTAGTGGTGGTGGTGGTGTAGCGGTGGTGGTGTAGTAGTGGTGGTGGTGTAGCGGTGGTGGTGTAGTAGTGGTGGTGGTGGTGTAGCGGTGGTGGTGTAGTAGTGGTGGTGGTGGTGTAGCGGTGGTGGTGTAGTAGTGGTGGTGGTGGTGTAGCGGTGGTGGTGTAGTAGTGGTGGTGGTGGTGTAGCGGTGGTGGTGTAGTAGTGGTGGTGGTGGTGTAGCGGTGGTGGTGTAGTAGTGGTGGTGGTGGTGTAGCGGTGGTGGTGTAGTAGTGGTGGTGGTGGTGTAGCGGTGGTGGTGTAGTAGTGGTGGTGGTGGTGTAGCGGTGGTGGTGTAGTAGTGGTGGTGGTGGTGTAGCGGTGGTGGTGTAGTAGTGGTGGTGGTGGTGTAGCGGTGGTGGTGTAGTAGTGGTGGTGGTGGTGTAGCGGTGGTGGTGTAGTAGTGGTGGTGGTGGTGTAGCGGTGGTGGTGTAGTAGTGGTGGTGGTGGTGTAGCGGTGGTGGTGTAGTAGTGGTGGTGGTGGTGTAGCGGTGGTGGTGTAGTAGTGGTGGTGGTGGTGTAGCGGTGGTGGTGTAGTAGTGGTGGTGGTGGTGTAGCGGTGGTGGTGTAGTAGTGGTGGTGTAGCGGTGGTGGTGTAGTAGTGGTGGTGGTGGTGTAGCGGTGGTGGTGTAGTAGTGGTGGTGGTGGTGTAGCGGTGGTGGTGTAGTAGTGGTGGTGGTGGTGTAGCGGTGGTGGTGTAGTAGTGGTGGTGGTGGTGTAGCGGTGGTGGTGTAGTAGTGGTGGTGGTGGTGTAGCGGTGGTGGTGTAGTAGTGGTGGTGGTGGTGTAGCGGTGGTGGTGTAGTAGTGGTGGTGGTGGTGTAGCGGTGGTGGTGTAGTAGTGGTGGTGGTGGTGTAGTAGTGGTGGTGGTGGTGTAGCGGTGGTGGTGTAGTAGTGGTGGTGGTGGTGTAGCGGTGGTGGTGTAGTAGTGGTGGTGGTGGTGTAGCGGTGGTGGTGTAGTAGTGGTGGTGGTGGTGTAGCGGGGTGGTGGTGTAGTAGTGGTGGTGGTGGTGTAGCGGTGGTGGTGTAGTAGTGGTGGTGGTGGTGTAGCGGTGGTGGTGTAGCGGTGGTGGTGTAGTAGTGGTGGTGGTGGTGTAGCGGTGGTGGTGTAGCGGTGGTGGTGTAGTAGTGGTGGTGGTGTAGCGGTGGTGGTGTAGCGGTGGTGGTGTAGTAGTGGTGGTGGTGGTGTAGCGGTGGTGGTGTAGTAGTGGTGGTGGTGGTGTAGCGGTGGTGGTGTAGTAGTGGTGGTGGTGGTGTAGCGGTGGTGGTGTAGTAGTGGTGGTGGTGGTGTAGCGGTGGTGTAGTAGTGGTGGTGGTGTAGTGGTGGTGGTGTAGTAGTGGTGGTGGTGGTGTAGTGGTGGTGGTGTAGCAGTGAACATCGCTAGCACTGGGGGAGAGACAAAGGCGGCCGGGCGTGGTGGTGCTGGCCACCCACCCCCTCTGTGTGTACCACAGTGCCGGTAGCCTTCACAGGTAGCGCTGCTGCTGACAGCACTTGCCCCTAAAGCTCTGTTAGAGGCTACACGGGGGACCTTTGTATTTGTGTTGGTGGTGGTGGTGGTGGCGTTCACCAACCGCTTAGCCCCCCACTCACTCACACAGGACCTCATCACCACCACCACCACCACCACCACTTCCCCTACCACCACCACCACCCCTACCACCACCACCACCAACCCTACCACCACCATCACTTCTACCAACACCACGACCATCACCACCGCCCCTACCACCACCACCATCACTTCTACCAACACCACCACCCCCCCTACCACCACCACCACCATCACTTCTACCACCACCACCACCGCCCCTACCACCACCACTTCTACCACCACCACCACCACCATCACTTCTACCAACACCACCACCACCACTTTTACCAACACCACCATCACTTCTACCAACACCAACACCACCATCACTTCCACCACCACCGCCATCACCATCACTTCCACCACCACCGCCATCACTTCTACCAACACCACCACCACTTCTACCAACACCACCACCACTTCTACCAACACCACCACCACCACCACCATCACCACCGCCCCTACCACCACCGCCTCTACCACCACCACCATCACTTCTACCAACACCACCACCACCATCACTTCTACCACCACCACCACTTCTACCAACACCACCACCACTTCTACCACCACCACCACCACCTCCTGCACCCCGTCGCCCTCTTACAGAACCCCCTCCCCCCACCTCCTCGGATAGACTCGGCGCCCGGCCTGCTAACGTGGAGTGGCTTACCCTGGCGGGGGGACACGTAGGCGGTGGGGTGGGCCGGCGCTGACGTCATCACGCCCGATGACATCACAATGCCCGGTCTCATCCCCGTCAGCCCATTGGTCGAAGAGAAGGACTGTGCATCAGCAGGATTTATACAGCATCATCATCAGCATCATCAGCATCATCAGCATCAGCAGCAGCATCAGCAGCAGCATCATCATAATCAGCATCATCAGCAACAGCATCATCATCATCAGCAGCAACAGCATCATCATCATCAGCATCATCATCATCAGCAGCAGCAACATCATCATCATCAGCAGCAACATCATCATCATCATCAGCAGCATCATCATCAGCAGCAGCAACATCATCATCATCATCAGCAGCAGCAGCATCATCAGCAGCATCATCATCATCAGCAGCAGCATCATCATCAGCATCATCATCAGCAGCAGCAACATCATCATCATCAGCAGCATCAGCACTACCATCGTGAAGATCATCATCAGCATAGAGAAAATCATCATCATCATCAGCTGCCCCTATGGAGGGAGGGGTGCAGGGGGGGGGAGGGGGCAGGGGGGAGGGGGGCAGGGGGGGAGGGGGGCAGGGGGGGAGGGGAATGGAAGGGGCGCCAGGGGGGTGGTGGGAGGGGCGCCAGGGGGGGGGATGGGAGGGGGTGGGAGGGGGCGCAAGGGGGGGTGGTGGGAGGGGGTGGGAGGGGGTGGGAGGGGCGCAAGGGGGGGTGGTGGGAGGGGCGCCAGGGGGGGGGATGGGAGGGGGTGGGAGGGGCGCAAGGGGGGGTGGTGGGAGGGGGTGGGAGGGGGTGGGAGGGGCGCAAGGGGGGGTGGTGGGAGGGGCGCCAGGCGGGGGAGTGGGAGGGGCGCCGGGGGTGGGAGGGGCGCCAGGGGTGGGGGGTGGGAGGGGCGCCAGGGGGGGGGGTGGTGGGAGGGGCGCCAGGGGTGGGAGGGGGTGGGAGGGGCGCCAGGGGGGGGGGGTGGTGGGAGGGGCGCCAGGGGTGGGGGGTGGGAGGGGGTGGGAGGGGCGCCAGGGGGGGGGGGGTGGTGGGAGGGGCGCCAGGGGTGAGGGGTGGGAGGGGCGCCAGGGGGGGGGGTGGTGGGAGGGGCGCCAGGGGTGGGAGGGGGAGTGGGAGGGGCGCCAGGGGGGGGGGGGTGGTGGTGGGAGGGGCGCCAGGGGTGGGGGGGCGTGGCGTGGTGGTTGTGGTGGTGACGTCACCTGTGTTGCCAGGTTGTTGTTGTTGTTGGCAGCCCCTAGGGAGCAGTTGGGCTGTTGCTGCTGCTGCTGCTGTAGGAGTTGGAGGTGGTGGAGTTGTTGTTGTTGTTGGTTGTGGTGGTGGTGGTTGTTGTGGTTGTTGTTGTTGTTGTTGTCCACCCCACCGTTGTCCAGCAGCTCCAGAGAGCAGGCGCCCACCCCTCCCTACGGCAACAAAGACAAAGGTCCCCCGTGTAGCCTCCAACAGACTCTAGGGGCAAGTGCAGTGAGTAGCAGCAGGAGGAGGTCACGTGACAGAACCAGCAGGCGCCATGGGTTTGACTGCTGCTGTGCCAGGCTAGGTGCATGAGGAAGTGGTCACGGGACAGACCCAGCAGGTGCCATGGGTTTGTACTGCTGTGCCAGGCTAGGTGCATGAGGAGGTGGTGACGGGACAGACCCAGCAGGTGCCATGGGTTTGACTACTGCTGTGCCAGGCTAGGTGCATGAGGAGGAGGAGGTCACGGGACAGACCCAGCAGGCGCCATGGGTTTGACTGCTGTGCCAGGCTAGGTGCATGAGGAGGAGGAGGTCACGTGACAGACCCAGCAGGCGCCATGGGTTTGACTGCTGTGCCAGGCTAGGTGCAGGAGGAGGAGGAGGTCACGTGACAGACCCAGCAGGCGCCATGGGTTTGACTGCTGTGCCAGGCTAGGTGCAGGAGGAGGAGGTCACGTGACAGACCCTGCAGGTGCCATGGGTTGACTGCTGTGCAGGCTAGGTGCAGGAGTGGAGGCAGCGAGTCCTGTTGGTGAGGTGAGTGGTGAGGAGTGGTGAGTAGTGGTGGTGAGTAGTGGTGGTGAGTAGGAGTGGTGAGAGAGGAGTGGAGTGGTGAGTAGGAGTGGTGAGTGAGGAGTGGAGTGGTGAGTAGGAGTGGTGAGTGAGGAGTGGAGTGGTGAGTGAGGAGTGGTGAGTAGGAGTGGTGAGTGAGGAGTGGAGTGGTGAGTAGGAGTGGTGAGTGAGGAGTGGAGTGGTGAGTGAGGAGTGGTGAGTAGGAGTGGTGAGTGAGGAGTGGAGTGGTGAGTAGGAGTGGTGAGTGAGGAGTGGAGTGGTGAGTGAGGAGTGGAGTGGTGAGTGAGGAGTGGAGTGGTGAGTGAGGAGTGGTGAGTAGGAGTGGTGAGTGAGGAGTGGAGTGGTGAGTAGGAGTGGTGAGTAGGAGTGGTGAGTAGGAGTGGCGAGTAGGAGTGGTGAGTGAGGAGTGGTGAGTGAGTAGGAGTGGTGAGTAGGAGTGGTGAGTAGGAGTGGTCAGTAGGAGTGGTGAGTAGGAGTGGTGAGTGAGGAGTGGTGAGTAGGAGTGGTGAGTGAGGAGTGGTGAGTAGTGGTAAGTAGTGGTGAGTAGTGGTGAGTGAGTAGTGGTGAGTAGGAGTGGTGATGCGTGGTGAGAGAGGAGTGGTGAGTAGTGGTGAGTAGTGGTGAGTAGTGGTGAGTGAGGAGTGGTGAGGAGTGGTGAGTAGGAGTGGTGAGTGAGTAGTGGTGAGTAGGAGTGGTGAGTAAGAGTGGTGAGTAGTGGTGAGTGAGGAGTGGTGAGTAGTGGTGAGTAGGAGTGGTGAGCGAGGAGTGGTGAGTAGGAGTGGTGAGTAGGAGTGGTGAGTGAGGAGTGGTGAGTAGGAGTGGTGAGTAGGAGTGGTGAGTGAGGAGTGGTGAGGAGTGGTGAGTAGGAGTGGTGAGTGGTGAGT
>NW_027423285.1:35000-121984 GCF_048934315.1 Petromyzon marinus | reverse complement strand
CCCAGAGTCTCCCAGAGTGTCCCAGAGTGTCCCAGAGTGTCCCAGAGTTTACCAGAGTCTCCCAGAGTGTCCCAGAGTGTCCCAGAGTGTCCCAGAGTCTCTCAGTGTCTCCCAGAGTCTCTCAGTATCTCCCAGAGTGTCCCAGAGTCTCCCAGGGTGTCCCAGAGTCTCCCAGGGTGTCCCAGAGTCTCCCAGAGTGTCCCAGAGTGTCCCAGAGTGTCCCAGAGTCTCCCAGGGTGTCCCAGAGTCTCCCAGAGTGTCCCAGAGTCTCCCAGAGTGTCCCAGAGTGTCCCAGAGTGTCCCAGAGTCTCCCAGTCTCCCAGAGTGTCCCAGAGTGTCCCAGAGTCTCCCAGAGTCTCCCAGAGTGTACCAGAGTGTCCCAGAGTCTCCCAGAGTGTACCAGAGTGTCCCAGAGTCTCCCAGAGTGTCCCAGAGTGTCCCAGAGTCTCCCAGAGTGTCCCAGAGTGTCCCAGAGTGTCCCAGACTCTCCCAGAGTGTCCCAGAGTGTCCCAGAGTGTCCCAGCGTCTCCCAGAGTGTCCCAGATTCTCCCAGAGTGTCCCAGAGTGTCCCAGAGTCTCTCAGAGTCTCTCAGAGTCTCTCAGTGTCTCCCAGAGTGTCCCAGAGTCTCCCAGAGTGTCCCAGAGTGTCCCAGAGTCTCTCAGAGTCTCTCAGAGTCTCCCAGAGTCTCCCAGAGTGTCCCAGAGTGTCCCAGAGTCTCCCAGAGTCTCCCAGACTGTCCCAGAGTCTCCCAGAGTCTCCCAGAGTCTCCCAGAGTCTCCCAGAGTGTCCCAGAGTGTCCCAGAGTCTTCCAGAGTGTCCCAGAGTCTCCCAGAGTGTCCCAGAGTGTCCCAGAGTCTCCCAGTGTCTCCCAGACTGTCCCAGAGTCTCCCAGAGTCTCCCCGCGTCTCCCCGCGTCTCCCCGCGCCTACCCTGTATCTCCTTCCGGAGACGCTGAGCCTGTGCCGAGAGACCGGCCCGGAGCCGCCTCGTCTCCCCGAGTCTCCGCGTCTCGGCGTCTCTCTCCGTGTCTCCCAGAGTCTCCCAGAGTGTCCCAGAGTGTCCCAGAGGGTTCCCGTGTCTCGCCGTGTCTCCCCGTGTCTCCCAAAGTGTCCCAGAGTGTCCCAGAGTCTCTCAGTGTCTCCCAGAGTCTCCCAGAGTGTCCCAGATTGTCCCAGAGTCTCTCAGAGTCTCCCAGAGTGTCCCAGAGTCTCCCAGAGTGTCCCAGAGTCTCTCAGAGTCTCCCAGAGTGTCCCAGAGTGTCCCAGAGTGTCCCAGAGTCTCTCAGAGTCTCCCAGAGTCTCCCAGAGTGTCCCAGAGTGTCCCAGAGTCTCCCAGAGTGTCCCAGAGTGTCCCAGAGTCTCTCAGAGTCTCTCAGAGTCTCCCAGAGTGTCCCAGAGTGTCCCAGAGTCTCCCAGAGTGTCCCAGAGTCTCCCAGAGTGTCCCAGAGTGTCCCAGAGTGTCCCAGAGTCTCCCAGAGTGTCCCAGAGTGTCCCAGAGTCTCCCAGAGTGTCCCAGAGTGTCCCAGAGTCTCCCAGAGTGTCCCAGAGTGTCCCAGAGTCTCCCAGAGTGTCCCAGAGTCTCCCAGAGTGTCCCAGAGTGTTCCAGAGTCTCCCAGTGTCTCCCAGAGTGTCCCAGAGTGTCCCAGAGTCTCTCAGAGTCTCTCAGAGTCTCCCAGAGTGTCCCAGAGTGTCCCAGAGTCTCTCAGAGTCTCTCAGAGTCTCTCAGTGTCTCCCAGAGTGTCCCAGAGTCTCCCAGAGTGTCCCAGAGTCTCCCAGAGTGTCCCAGAGTGTCGCAGAGTGTCCCAGAGTCTCCCAGAGTGTCCCAGAGTCTCCCAGAGTGTCCCAGAGTCTCCCAGAGTGTCCCAGAGTCTCCCAGAGTGTCCCAGAGTCTCTCAGAGTGTCCCAGAGTGTCCCAGAGTCTCCCAGAGTGTCGCAGAGTGTCCCAGAGTCTCCCAGAGTGTCCCAGCGTCTCCCAGAGTGTCCCAGAGTCTCCCAGAGTGTCCCAGAGTCTCTCAGAGTGTCCCAGAGTGTCCCAGAGTCTCCCAGAGTGTCCCAGAGTGTCCCAGAGTCTCTCAGAGTCTCTCAGAGTCTCCCAGAGTGTCCCAGAGTGTCCCAGAGTCTCTCAGAGTCTCTCAGAGTCTCTCAGTGTCTCCCAGAGTGTCCCAGAGTCTCCCAGAGTGTCCCAGACTCTCCCAGAGTGTCCCAGAGTGTCCCAGACTCTCCCAGAGTGTCCCAGAGTCTCCCAGAGTGTCCCAGAGTGTCCCAGAGTCTCCCAGAGTGTCCCAGAGTCTCCCAGAGTGTCCCAGCGTCTCCCAGAGTCTCCCAGAGTGTCCCAGAGTGTCTCAGAGTGTCCCAGAGTGTCTCAGAGTGTCCCAGAGTGTCCCAGAGTGTCCCAGAGTCTCTCAGTGTCTCCCAGAGTGTCCCAGAGTCTCCCAGAGTGTCCTCGTGTCTCCTAGCCCCGTCTCTCCCCGCGCCTACCCTGTATCTCCTTCCGGAGACGCTGAGCCTGTGCCGAGAGACCGGCCCGGAGCCGCCTCGTCTCCCCGAGTCTCCGCGTCTGGGCGTCTCTCTCCGTGTCTCCCAGAGTCTCCCAGAGTCTCTCAGAGTCTCCCAGAGTGTCCCAGAGTGTCCCAGAGGGTCCCCGTGTCTCGCCGTGTCTCCCCGTGTCTCCCAGAGTGTCCCAGAGTGTCCCAGAGTCTCTCAGTGTCTCCAAGAGTCTCCCAGAGTGTCCCAGAGTGTCCCAGAGTCTCCCAGAGTCTCCCAGAGTCTCCCAGAGTGTCCCAGAGTGTCCCAGAGTCTCCCAGAGTGTCCCAGAGTGTCCCAGAGGGTCCCCGTGTCTCGCCGTGTCTCCCCGTGTCTCCCAGAGTGTCCCAGAGTGTCCCAGAGTGTCCCAGAGTCTCTCAGAGTCTCTCAGAGTCTCCCAGAGTGTCCCAGAGTGTCCCAGAGTCTCCCAGAGTGTCCCAGAGTGTCCCAGAGTGTCCCAGAGTGTCCCAGAGTCTCTCAGAGTCTCTCAGAGTCTCCCAGAGTGTCCCAGAGTGTCCCAGAGTCTCCCAGAGTGTCCCAGAGTCTCCCAGAGTGTCCCAGAGTGTCCCAGAGTGTCCCAGAGTCTCCCAGAGTCTCCCAGAGTGTCCCAGAGTGTCCCAGAGTGTCCCAGAGTGTCCCAGAGTGTCCCAGAGTGTCCCAGAGTGTCCCAGAGTCTCCCAGAGTGTCCCAGAGTCTCCCAGAGTGTCCCAGAGTGTCCCAGAGTGTCCCAGACTCTCCCAGAGTGTCCCAGAGTGTCCCAGAGTCTCCCAGAGTGTCCCAGAGTCTCCCAGAGTGTCCCAGAGTGTCCCAGAGTCTCCCAGAGTCTCCCAGAGTGTCCCAGAGTGTCCCAGAGTCTCCCAGAGTGTCCCAGAGTGTCCCAGAGTGTCCCAGAGTCTCCCAGAGTGTCCCAGAGTCTCCCAGAGTGTCCCAGAGTGTCCCAGAGTGTCCCAGACTCTCCCAGAGTGTCCCAGAGTCTCCCAGAGTGTCCCAGAGTGTCCCAGAGTCTCCCAGAGTGTCCCAGAGTGTCCCAGAGTCTCCCAGAGTCTCTCCGTGTCTCCCAGAGTGTCCCAGAGTGTCTCCCAGAGTGTCCCAGAGTGTCCCAGAGTCTCTCAGAGTCTCTCAGAGTCTCCCAGAGTGGCCCAGAGTGTCCCAGAGTGTCCCAGAGTGTCCCAGAGTCTCCCAGAGTGTCCCAGAATCTCCCAGAGTGTCCCAGAGTGTCCCAGAGTGTCCCAGAGTCTCTCAGAGTCTCTCAGAGTCTCCCAGAGTGGCCCAGAGTGTCCCAGAGTGTCCCAGAGTGTCCCAGAGTCTCCCAGAGTGTCCCAGAGTCTCCCAGAGTGTCCCAGAGTCTCCCAGAGTGTCCCAGAGTGTCCCAGAGTGTCCCAGAGTCTCCCAGAGTGTCCCAGAGTGTCCCAGAGTCTCTCAGAGTCTCCCAGAGTCTCCCAGAGTGTCCCAGAGTGTCCCAGAGTGTCCCAGAGTCTCCCAGAGTGTCCCAGAGTGTCCCAGAGTGTCCCAGAGTGTCCCAGAGTGTCCCAGAGTCTCCCCGTGTCTCCCCGCGTCTCCCCGCGCCTACCCTGTATCTCCTTCCGGAGACGCTGAGCCTGTGCCGAGAGACCGGCCCGGAGCCGCCTCGTCTCCCCGAGTCTCCGTGTCTGGGCGTCTCTCTCCGTGTCTCCCAGAGTCTCCCAGAGTCTCCCAGAGTCTCCCAGAGTCTCCCAGAGTCTCCCAGAGTCTCCCAGAGTGTCCCAGAGTCTCCCAGAGTGTCCCAGAGCGTCCCCGTGTCTCCCCGTGTCTCCCAGAGTCTCCCAGAGTGTTCCAGAGTCTCCCAGAGTCTCCCAGAGTCTCTCAGAGTCTCCCTAGTGTCTCCCAGAGTGTCCCAGAGTGTCCCAGAGGGTCCCCTTGTCTCCCAGAGTGTCCCAGAGTGTCCCAGAGTGTCCCAGAGTGTCCCAGAGTGTCCCAGAGTCTCCCAGAGTGTCCCAGAGTCTCCCAGAGTGTCCCAGAGTCTCCCAGAGTGTCCCAGAGTCTCCCAGAGTGTCCCAGAGTCTCCCAGAGTGTCCCAGAGTCTCCCAGAGTGTCCCAGAGTCTCCCAGAGTGTCCCAGAGTCTCCCAGAGTGTCCCAGAGTCTCCCAGAGTGTCCCAGAGTCTCTCAGAGTGTCCCAGAGTGTCCCAGAGTGTCCCAGAGTCTCCCAGAGTGTCCCAGAGTGTCCCAGAGTGTCCCAGAGTCTCCCAGAGTGTCCCAGAGTGTCCCAGAGTCTCTCAGAGTCTCTCAGAGTCTCCCAGAGTGGCCCAGAGTGTCCCAGAGTCTCCCAGAGTGTCCCAGAATCTCCCAGAGTGTCCCAGAGTCTCCCAGAGTGTCCCAGAGTGTCCCAGAGTGTCCCAGACTCTCCCAGAGTGTCCCAGAGTGTCCCAGAGTGTCCCAGAGTCTCCCAGAGTGTCCCAGAGTGTCCCAGAGTGTCCCAGAGTCTCCCAGAGTGTCCCAGAGTGTCCCAGAGTCTCCCAGAGTCTCCCAGAGTGTCCCAGAGTGTCCCAGAGTGTCCCAGAGTGTCCCAGAGTCTCCCCGTGTCTCCCCGCGTCTCCCCGCGCCTACCCTGTATCTCCTTCCGGAGACGCTGAGCCTGTGCCGAGAGACCGGCCCGGAGCCGCCTCGTCTCCCCGAGTCTCCGTGTCTGGGCGTCTCTCTCCGTGTCTCCCCAGTGTCTCCCAGAGTCTCTCAGAGTCTCCCAGAGTGTCCCAAAGTGTCCCAGAGTCTCTCAGAGTGTCCCAGAGTATCCCAGAGTGTCCCAGAGTGTCCCAGAGTGTCCCCGTGTCTCCTCGTGTCTCCCAGAGTCTCCCAGAGTCTCTCAGAGTCTCCCAAAGTCTCCCAGAGTCTCCCAGAGTCTCCCAGAGTCTCCCAGAGTGTCCCCGTGTCTCCTAGCCCCGTGTCCCCCCGCGTCTCCCCGGCGCCTACCCTGTATCTCCTTCCGGAGACGCTGAGCCTGTGCCGAGAGACCGGCCCGGAGCCGCCTCGTCTCCCCGAGTCTCCGCGTCTCGGCGTCTCTCTCCGTGTCTCCCAGAGTCTCCCAGAGTCTCTCAGAGTGTCCCAGAGTGTCCCAGAGTCTCTCAGAGTGTCCCAGAGTGTCCCAGAGTCTCTCAGAGTGTCCCAGAGTGTCCCAGAGTCTCTCAGAGTGTCCCTAGAGTCTCCCAGAGTCTCTTAGAGTCTCCCAGAGTGTCCCAGAGTGTCCCAGAGTCTCTCAGAGTGTCCCAGAGTCTCCCAGAGTCTCCCAGAGTGTCCCAGAGTGTCCCAGAGTGTCCCAGATTCTCTCAGAGTGTCCCAGAGTGTCCCAGAGTGTCCCAGATTCTCTCAGAGTGTCCCAGAGTGTCCCAGAGTGTCCCAGAGTCTCTCAGAGTGTCCCAGTGTCTCCCCGTGTTTCCCCGCGTCTCCCCGCGTCTCCCCGGCGCCTACCCTGTATCTCCTTCCGGAGACGCTGAGCCTGTGCCGAGAGACCGGCCCGGAGCCGCCTCGTCTCCCCGAGTCTCCGCGTCTGGGCGTCTCTCTCCGTGTCTCCCCAGTGTCTCCCAGAGTGTCCCAGAGGGTCCCCGTGTCTCGCCGTGTCTCCCCGTGTCTCCCAGAGTGTCCCAGAGTGTCCCAGAGTGTCCCAGAGTGTCCCAGAGTCTCTCAGAGTCTCCCAGAGTGTCCCAGAGTGTTCCAGAGTGTCCCAGAGTCTCCCAGAGTGTCCCAGAGTGTCCCAGAGTCTCTCAGAGTCTCCCAGAGTCTCCCAGAGTGTCCTAGAGTGTCCCAGAGTCTCCCAGAGTGTCCCAGAGTGTCCCAGAGTGTCCCAGAGTCTCCCAGAGTGTCCAGAGTCTCCCAGAGTCTCCCAGACTGTCCCCGTGTCTCCCAGAGTCTCCCAGAGTGTCCCAGAGTCTCCCAGAGTCTGCCTGTGTCTCCCAGAGTGTCCCCGTGTCTCCCAGAGTGTCCCAGAGTGTCCCAGAGTGTCCCAGAGTCTCCCAGAGTCTCCCCGTGTCTCCCAGAGTGTCCCAGAGTGTCCCAGAGTCTCCCAGAGTCTCCCAGAGTCTCCCAGAGTCTCCCAGACTGTCCCAGAGTCTCCCTGTGTCTCCCCGCGTCCCCCGCGTCTCCCCGCGCCTACCCTGTATCTCCTTCCGGAGACGCTGAGCCTGTGCCGAGAGACCGGCCCGGAGCCGCCTCGTCTCCCCGAGTCTCCGCGTCTCGGCGTCTCTCCGTGTCTCCCAGAGTCTCCCAGAGTGTCCCAGAGCGTCCCCGTGTCTCCCCGTGTCTCCCAGAGTCTCCCAGAGTGTTCCAGAGTGTCCCAGAGTGTCCCCGTGTCTCCCCGTGTCTCCCAGAGTGTCCCAGAGTGTCCCACAGTGTCCCAGAGTCTCTCAGTGTCTCCTAGAGTCTCACAGTGTCTCACAGAGTGTCCCAGAGTGTCCCAGAGTCTCTCAGAGTCTCACAGAGTGTCCCAGAGTTTCCAGAGTGTCCCAGAGTGTCCCCGTGTCTCTCCGTGTCTCCCAGAGTGTCCCAGTGTCTCAGTGTCTCCCAGAGTCTCCCAGAGTATCCCAGAGTGTCCCAGAGTCTCCCAGAGTGTCCCAGAGTGTCCACGTGTCTCCCCGTGTCTCCCAGAGTCTCCCAGAGTCTCCCAGAGTCTCCCAGAGTATCCCAGAGTGTCCCAGAGTCTCCCAGAGTGTCCCAGAGTGTCCCAGAGTCTCCCAGAGTGTCCCAGAGTGTCCCAGAGTCTCCCAGAGTCTCTCCGTGTCTCCCAGAGTGTCCCAGAGTGTCTCCCAGAGTGTCCCAGAGTGTCCCAGAGTCTCTCAGAGTCTCTCAGAGTCTCCCAGAGTGGCCCAGAGTGTCCCAGAGTGTCCCAGAGTGTCCCAGAGTCTCCCAGAGTGTCCCAGAATCTCCCAGAGTGTCCCAGAGTCTCCCAGAGTGTCCCAGAGTCTCCCAGAGTGTCCCAGAGTGTCCCAGAGTGTCCCAGACTCTCCCAGAGTGTCCCAGAGTCTCCCAGAGTGTCCCAGAGTCTCCCAGAGTGTCCCAGAGTCTCTCAGAGTGTCCCAGAGTGTCCCAGAGTGTCCCAGAGTCTCCCAGAGTGTCCCAGAGTGTCCCAGAGTCTCTCAGAGTCTCCCAGAGTCTCCCAGAGTGTCCCAGAGTGTCCCAGAGTGTCCCAGAGTCTCCCAGAGTGTCCCAGAGTGTCCCAGAGTGTCCCAGAGTGTCCCAGAGTGTCCCAGAGTCTCTCAGAGTCTCCCAGAGTCTCCCAGAGTGTCCCAGAGTGTCCCAGAGTGTCCCAGAGTCTCCCAGAGTGTCCCAGAGTGTCCAGAGTGTCCCAGAGTCTCCCAGAGTGTCCCAGAGTGTCCCAGAGTGTCCCAGAGTGTCCCAGAGTGTCCCAGAGTCTCCCCGTGTCTCCCCGCGTCTCCCCGCACCTACCCTGTATCTCCTTCCGGAGACGCTGAGCCTGTGCCGAGAGACCGGCCCGGAGCCGCCTCGTCTCCCCGAGTCTCCGTGTCTGGGCGTCTCTCTCCGTGTCTCCCAGAGTCTCCCAGAGTCTCCCAGAGTCTCCCAGAGTCTCCCAGAGTGTCCCAGAGTCTCCCAGAGTGTCCCAGAGCGTCCCCGTGTCTCCCCGTGTCTCCCAGAGTCTCCCAGAGTGTTCCAGAGTCTCCCAGAGTCTCCCAGAGTCTCTCAGAGTCTCCCCAGTGTCTCCCAGAGTGTCCCAGAGTGTCCCAGAGGGTCCCCTTGTCTCCCAGAGTGTCCCAGAGTGTCCCAGAGTCTCCCAGAGTGTCCCAGAGTGTCCCAGAGTGTCCCAGAGTGTCCCAGAGTGTCCCAGAGTCTCTCAGAGTCTCTCAGAGTCTCCCAGAGTGGCCCAGAGTGTCCCAGAGTCTCCCAGAGTGTCCCAGAATCTCCCAGAGTGTCCCAGAGTCTCCCAGAGTGTCCCAGAGTGTCCCAGAGTGTCCCAGACTCTCCCAGAGTGTCCCAGAGTCTCCCAGAGTGTCCCAGAGTCTCCCAGAGTGTCCCAGAGTCTCTCAGAGTGTCCCAGAGTGTCCCAGAGTGTCCCAGAGTCTCCCAGAGTGTCCCAGAGTGTCCCAGAGTGTCCCAGAGTCTCCCAGAGTGTCCCAGAGTGTCCCAGAGTCTCTCAGAGTCTCTCAGAGTCTCCCAGAGTGGCCCAGAATCTCCCAGAGTGTCCCAGAGTGTCCCAGAGTCTCCCAGAGTGTCCCAGAGTGTCCCAGAGTGTCCCAGAGTCTCCCAGAGTGTCCCAGAGTGTCCCAGAGTCTCCCAGAGTCTCCCAGAGTGTCCCAGAGTGTCCCAGAGTGTCCCAGAGTGTCCCAGAGTCTCCCCGTGTCTCCCCGCGTCTCCCCGCGCCTACCCTGTATCTCCTTCCGGAGACGCTGAGCCTGTGCCGAGAGACCGGCCCGGAGCCGCCTCGTCTCCCCGAGTCTCCGTGTCTGGGCGTCTCTCTCCGTGTCTCCCCAGTGTCTCCCAGAGTCTCTCAGAGTCTCCCAGAGTGTCCCAAAGTGTCCCAGAGTCTCTCAGAGTGTCCCAGAGTATCCCAGAGTGTCCCAGAGTGTCCCAGAGTGTCCCCGTGTCTCCTCGTGTCTCCCAGAGTCTCCCAGAGTCTCCCAAAGTCTCCCAGAGTCTCCCAGAGTCTCCCAGAGTCTCCCAGAGTGTCCCCGTGTCTCCTAGCCCCGTGTCCCCCCGCGTCTCCCCGGCGCCTACCCTGTATCTCCTTCCGGAGACGCTGAGCCTGTGCCGAGAGACCGGCCCGGAGCCGCCTCGTCTCCCCGAGTCTCCGCGTCTCGGCGTCTCTCTCCGTGTCTCCCAGAGTCTCCCAGAGTCTCTCAGAGTGTCCCAGAGTGTCCCAGAGTCTCCCAGAGTGTCCCAGAGTGTCCCAGAGTCTCTCAGAGTGTCCCAGAGTGTCCCAGAGTCTCTCAGAGTGTCCCTAGAGTCTCCCAGAGTCTCTTAGAGTCTCCCAGAGTGTCCCAGAGTGTCCCAGAGTCTCTCAGAGTGTCCCAGAGTCTCCCAGAGTCTCCCAGAGTGTCCCAGAGTGTCCCAGAGTGTCCCAGATTCTCTCAGAGTGTCCCAGAGTGTCCCAGAGTGTCCCAGATTCTCTCAGAGTGTCCCAGAGTGTCCCAGAGTGTCCCAGAGTCTCTCAGAGTGTCCCAGTGTCTCCCCGTGTTTCCCCGCGTCTCCCCGCGTCTCCCCGGCGCCTACCCTGTATCTCCTTCCGGAGACGCTGAGCCTGTGCCGAGAGACCGGCCCGGAGCCGCCTCGTCTCCCCGAGTCTCCGCGTCTGGGCGTCTCTCTCCGTGTCTCCCCAGTGTCTCCCAGAGTGTCCCAGAGGGTCCCCGTGTCTCGCCGTGTCTCCCCGTGTCTCCCAGAGTGTCCCAGAGTGTCCCAGAGTGTCCCAGAGTGTCCCAGAGTCTCTCAGAGTCTCCCAGAGTGTCCCAGAGTGTTCCAGAGTGTCCCAGAGTCTCCCAGAGTGTCCCAGAGTGTCCCAGAGTCTCTCAGAGTCTCCCAGAGTCTCCCAGAGTGTCCTAGAGTGTCCCAGAGTCTCCCAGAGTGTCCCAGAGTGTCCCAGAGTGTCCCAGAGTCTCCCAGAGTGTCCCAGAGTCTCCCAGAGTCTCCCAGACTGTCCCAGAGTCTCCCAGAGTCTCCCAGAGTCTCCCAGAGTCTCCCAGAGTCTCCCAGAGTGTCCCAGAGTGTCCCAGAGTCTCTCAGATTCTCTCAGAGTCTCCCAGAGTGTCCCAGAGTGTCCCAGAGTGTCCCAGAGTCTCCCAGAGTGTCCCAGAGTGTCCCAGAGTCTCTCAGAGTCTCCCAGAGTCTCCCAGAGTGTCCCAGAGTGTCCCAGAGTCTCCCAGAGTGTCCCAGAGTGTCCCAGAGTGTCCCAGAGTCTCCCAGAGTGTCCCAGAGTGTCCCAGAGTGTCCCAGAGTCTCCCAGAGTCTCCCAGAGTCTCCCAGAGTGTCCCAGAGTGTCCCAGAGTCTCTCAGAGTCTCCCAGAGTCTCACAGAGTGTCCCAGAGTGTCCCAGAGTCTCCCAGAGTGTCCCAGAGTGTTCCAGAGTGTCCCAGAATCTCCCAGAGTGTCCCAGAGTCTCTCAGAGTCTCCCAGAGTGTCCCAAAGTGTCCCAGAGTCTCTCAGAGTGTCCCAGAGTGTCCCAGAGTCTCTCAGAGTGTCCCAGAGTGTCCCAGAGTGTCCCAGAGTCTCCCAGAGTGTCCCAGAGTGTCCCAGAGTGTCCCAGAGTCTCCCAGAGTCTCCCCGCGTCACCCCGCATCTCCCCGGCGCCTACCCTGTATCTCCTTCCGGAGACGCTGAGCCTGTGCCGAGAGACCGGCCCAGAGCCGCCTCGTCTCCCCGAGTCTCCGCGTCTGGGCGTCTCTCTCCGTGTCTCCCAGAGTCTCCCAGAGTCTCCCAGAGTGTCCCAGAGTGTCCACGTGTCTCCCCGTGTCTCCCAGAGTGTCCCAGAGTGTCCCCGTGTCTCCCAGAGTCTCTCAGAGTGTCCCAGAGTGTCCTAGAGTGTCCCAGAGTCTCCCAGAGTCTCCCAGAGTCTCCCAGAGTCTCCCAGAGTCTCCCAGAGTCTCCCAGAGTGTCCCAGAGTGTCCCAGATTCTCTCAGAGTGTCCCAGTGTCTCCCTGCCTACCCTGTATCTCCTTCCGGAGACGCTGAGCCTGTGCCGAGAGACCGGCCCGGAGCCGCCTCGTCTCCCCGAGTCTCCGTGTCTGGGCGTCTCTCTCCGTGTCTCCCAGAGTCTCCCAGAGTCTCCCAGAGTCTCCCAGAGTGTCCCTAGTGTCTCCCAGAGTGTCTCAGAGTCTCCCAGAGTGTCCCAGAGTCTCCCAGAGTATCCCAAAGTGTCCCAGAGTCTCTAAGAGTGTTCCAGAGTGTCCCAGAGTCTCTCAGAGTCTCCCAGAGTCTCCCCAGAGTCTCCCAGAGTGTCCCAGAGTGTCCCAGAGTTTCCCAGAGTGTCAAAGATTGTCCCAGAGTCTCTTAGAGTCTCCCAGAGTGTCCCAGAGTCTCCCAGAGTGTCCCAGAGTCTCTCAGAGTGTCCCAGATTGTCCCAGAGTCTCTTAGAGTCTCCCAGAGTGTCCCAGAGTCTCCCAGAGTCTCTCAGAGTGTCCCAGATTGTCCCAGAGTCTCTCAGAGTCTCTCAGAGTGTCCCAGATTGTCCCAGAGTCTCTTAGAGTCTCCCAGAGTCTCCCAGAGTGTCCCAGATTGTCCCAGAGTCTCTCAGAGTCTCCCAGAGTGTCCCAGAGTGTCCCAGAGTTTCCCAGAGTCTCCCAGAGTGTCAGCGTCTCTCCCCGCGCCTACCCTGTATCTCCTTCCGGAGACGCTGAGCCTGTGCCGAGAGACCGGCCCGGAGTCGCCTCGTCTCCCCGAGTCTCCGCGTCTCGGCGTCTCTCTCCGTGTCTCCCCAGAGTCTCTCAGAGTGTCCCAGAGTGTCCCAGAGTCTCTCAGAGTCTCCCAGAGTGTCCCAGAGTCTCTCAGAGTCTCTCCGTGTCTCCCAGAGTGTCCCAGAGTGTCCCAGAGTGTCCCAGAGTGTCCCAGAGTCTCTCCGTGTCTCCCAGAGTCTCCCAGAGTCTCTCAGAGTGTCCCAGTGTCTCCCTGCCTACCCTGTATCTCCTTCCGGAGACGCTGAGCCTGTGCCGAGAGACCGGCCCGGAGCCGCCTTGTCTCCGCGAGTCTCCGCGTCTCGGCGTCTCTCTCAGTGTCTCCCAGAGTCTCCCAGAGTGTCCCAGAGTGTCCCAGAGTGTCCCCGTGTCTCCCCGTGTCTCCCCGAGTCTCCCAGAGTCTCCCAGAGTCTCCCAGAGTGTCCCCGTGTCTCCCCGTGTCTCCTCGAGTCTCCCAGAGTGTCTCAGAGTGTCCCAGAGTCTCTCAGAGTCTCCCAAAGTCTCCCAGAGTCTCCCAGAGTCTGCCAGAGTCTCCCAGAGTCTCCCAGTGTGTCCCAGAGTATCCCAGAGTCTCTCAGAGTGTCCCAGTGTCTCCCTGCCTACCCTGTATCTCCTTCCGGAGACGCTGAGCCTGTGCCGAGAGACCGGCCCGGAGCCGCCTCGTCTCCCCGAGTCTCCGCGTCTCGGCGTCTCTCTCCGTGTATCCCAGAGTGTCCCAGAGTCTCCCAGAGTCTCTCTGTGTCTCCCAGAGTCTCCCAGAGTCTCCCAGAGTGTCCCTAGTGTCTCCCAGAGTGTCTCAGAGTCTCCCAGAGTGTCCCAGAGTCTCCCAGAGTATCCCAAAGTGTCCCAGAGTCTCTAAGAGTGTTCCAGAGTGTCCCAGAGTCTCTCAGAGTCTCCCAGAGTGTCCCAGAGTGTCCCAGAGTCTCTCAGAGTGTCCCAGAGTGTCCCAGAGTGTCCCAGAGTGTCTCAGAGTCTCCCAGAGTGTCCCAGAGTCTCCCAGAGTATCCCAAAGTGTCCCAGAGTCTCTCAGAGTGTCCCAGAGTGTCCCAGATTCTCTCAGAGTGTCCCAGAGTGTCCCAGAGTGTCCCAGAGTCTCCCAGAGTCTCCCCGCGTCTCCCCGCGCCTACCCTGTATCTCCTTCCGGAGACGCTGAGCCTGTGCCGAGAGACCGGCCCGGAGCCGCCTCGTCTCCCCGAGTCTCCGCGTCTGGGCGTCTCTCTCCGTGTCTCCCCAGTGTCTCCCAGAGTGTCCCAGAGTGTCCCAGAGTGTCCCCGTGTCTCCCCGTGTCTCCCAGAGTGTCCCAGAGTGTCCCAGAGTGTCCCAGAGTCTCTCAGTGTCTCCCCGTGTCTCCCAGAGTGTCCCAGAGTCTCCCAGAGTCTCCCAGAGTGTCCTAGAGTGTCCCAGAGTCTCCCAGAGTCTCCCAGAGTGTCCCAGATTCTCCCAGAGTGTCCCAGAGTCTCCCAGAGTCTCCCAGAGTGTCTCAGAGTGTCCCAGAGTGTCCCCGTGTCTCCTCGTGTCTCCCAGAGTCTCCCAGAGTCTCTCAGAGTCTCCCAGAGTCTCCCAGAGTGTCCCAGAGTCTCCCAGAGTCTCCCCGCGTCTCCCCGCGTCTCCCCGCGCCTACCCTGTATCTCCTTCCGCAGACGCTGAGCCTGTGCCGAGAGACCGGCCCGGAGCCGCCTTGTCTCCGCGAGTCTCCGCGTCTCGGCGTCTCTCTCGGCCTCGGCCTGGCCGGCGCGGGCCGACAGACGGTGCAGCTCGCTGGGATGGAGCAGCAGGAGCGGCGACGTCATCGGCGGCGGCGACGTCGGCGGGACGCAGCGGCGGGGGCGGCGGCGGCGGGACACGGACGCGTCCATCTGGGACATGCGGCAAGACACGGAGACACGGGGGAGACACGGTGACACGGAGACACGTGGGAGACACGGAGACACGCGGTGAGAGACACGGAGACACGGGGATAGAGACACGTGGGAGACACGTGGGAGACACGTGGGAGACACGGGGACACGTGGGAGATACGGAGACACGTGGGAGACACGGAGACACGGGGATAGAGACACGGGGGATAGAGACATGGGGATAGAGACACGTGGGATAAAGACACGTGGTGAGACACGGAGACACGTGGATAGAGACACGTGGTGAGACACGGAGACACACGGTGAGACACGGGGGATAGAGACACGTGGGAGACACGGGGGATAGAGACACGGGGGATAGAGACACGTGGGATAGAGACACGGGGATAGAGACACGGAGACACGCAGTGAGACACGGGGGATAGAGACACGTGGGATAGAGACACGGGGATAGAGACACGGGGATAGAGACACGGGGATAGAGACACGGGGATAGAGACACGTGGGATAGAGACACGGGGATAGAGACACGTGGGATAGAGACACGTGGGATAGAGACATGGGGATAGAGACACGTGGGATAGAGACACGGGGATAGAGACACGTGGGATAGAGACACGTGGGATAGAGACACGGGGATAGAGACACGTGGGATAGAGACACGTGGGATAGAGACACGGGGATAGAGACACGTGGGATAGAGACACGGGGATAGAGACACGTGGGATAGAGACACGGGGATAGAGACACGGGGATAGAGACACGTGGGATAGAGACATGGGGATAGAGACATGGGGATAGAGACACGTGGATAGAGACACGGGGATAGAGACACGTGGGATAGAGACACGGGGATAGAGACACGTGGGATAGAGACACGTGGGATAGAGACATGGGGATAGAGACACGTGGGATAGAGACACGGGGATAGAGACACGTGGGATAGAGACACGTGGGATAGAGACACGGGGATAGAGACACGTGGGATAGAGACACGTGGGATAGAGACACGGGGATAGAGACACGGGAGACACGGGGATAGAGACATGGGGATAGAGACATGGGGATAGAGACACGGGGATAGAGAGACGGGGATAGAGACACGGGGATAGAGACACGGGGGATAGAGACATGGGGATAGAGACACGTGGGATAAAGACACGTGGTGAGACACGGAGACACGTGGATAGAGACACGTGGTGAGACACGGAGACACACGGTGAGACACGGGGGATAGAGACACGTGGGAGACACGGGGGATAGAGACACGGGGGATAGAGACACGTGGGATAGAGACACGTGGGATAGAGACACGGGGATAGAGACACGGAGACACGCAGTGAGACACGGGGGATAGAGACACGTGGGATAGAGACACGGGGATAGAGACACGGGGATAGAGACACGGGGATAGAGACACGTGGGATAGAGACACGGGGATAGAGACACGTGGGATAGAGACACGTGGGATAGAGACATGGGGATAGAGACACGTGGGATAGAGACACGGGGATAGAGACACGTGGGATAGAGACACGTGGGATAGAGACACGGGGATAGAGACACGTGGGATAGAGACATGGGGATAGAGACACGTGGGATAGAGACACGGGGATAGAGACACGGGGATAGAGACACGTGGGATAGAGACATGGGGATAGAGACATGGGGATAGAGACACGTGGATAGAGACACGGGGATAGAGACACGTGGGATAGAGACACGGGGATAGAGACACGTGGGATAGAGACACGTGGGATAGAGACATGGGGATAGAGACACGTGGGATAGAGACACGGGGATAGAGACACGTGGGATAGAGACACGTGGGATAGAGACACGGGGATAGAGACATGGGGATAGAGACATGGGGATAGAGACACGTGGATAGAGACACGGGGATAGAGAGACGGGGATAGAGACACGGGGATAGAGACACGGGGATAGAGACACGTGGGATAGAGACACGGGGATAGAGACACGTGGGATAGAGACACGTGGGATAGAGACACGTGGGATAGAGACACGGGGATAGAGACACGTGGGAGACACGTGGGATAGAGACACGTGGGATAGAGACACGTGGGATAGAGACACGTGGGATAGAGACACGTGGGAGACACGTGGGATAGAGACACAGGGATAGAGACACGTGGGATGGAGACACGCGGTGAGACACGGGGGATAGAGACACGGGGATAGAGACACGTGGGATAGAGACACGTGGTGAGACACGGAGACACGTGGATAGAGACACGTGGTGAGACACGGAGACACGCGGTGAGACACGGGGGATAGAGACACGGGGGATAGAGACACGGGGATAGAGACACGTGGGATAGAGACACGTGGATAGAGACACGTGGGAGACACGGGGGATAGAGACACGGGGGATAGAGACACGTGGGATAGAGACACGTGGGATAGAGACACGGGGATAGAGACACGGAGACACGCGGTGAGACACGGGGGATAGAGACACGGGGATAGAGACACGTGGGATAGAGACACGTGGGAGACACGGGGGATAGAGACACGTGGGATAGAGACACGTGGGAGACACGTGGGAGACACGTGGGATAGAGACATGGGGATAGAGACACGTGGGATAGAGACACGGGGATAGAGACACGGGGATAGAGACACGGGAGACACGTGGGATAGAGACACGGGGATAGAGACACGTGGGATAGAGACACGTGGGATAGAGACACGGGGATAGAGACACGGGGATAGAGACACGGGGATAGAGACACAGGGATAGAGACACGGGGATAGAGACACGTGGATAGAGACACGGGGATAGAGACACGGGAGACACGTGGGATAGAGACACGGGGATAGAGACACAGGGATAGAGACACGTGGATAGAGACACGTGGTGAGACACGGAGACACAGGGATAGAGACACGTGGGATAGAGACACGTGGGATAGAGATACGGGGATAGAGACACGGGGGATAGAGACACGGGGATAGAGACACAGGGATAGAGACACGGGGATAGAGACACGGGGATAGAGACACGGGGATAGAGACACGGGAGACACGTGGGATAGAGACACAGGGATAGAGACACGGGGATAGAGACACGGGGATAGAGACACGTGGGATAGAGACACGGGGATAGAGACACGTGGGATAGAGACACGGGGATAGAGACACAGGGATAGAGACACGGGGATAGAGACACGGGGATAGAGACACGGGGGATAGAGACACGGGGATAGAGACACGGGGATAGAGACACAGGGATAGAGACACGGGGATAGAGACACGGGGATAGAGACACGGGAGACACGTGGGATAGAAACACGGGGATAGAGACACAGGGATAGAGACACGGGGATAGAGACACGGGGATAGAGACACGGGGGATAGAGACACGGGAGACACGTGGATAGAGACACGGGGATAGAGACACGGGAGACACGGGGATAGAGACACGGGGATAGAGACACGGGGATAGAGACACGGGGATAGAGACACGTGGGATAGAGACACGGGGATAGAGACACGTGGGATAGAGACACGGGGATAGAGACACGGGGATAGAGACACGGGGGATAGAGACACGGGGATAGAGACACGGGGATAGAGACACGGGGATAGAGACACGGGGATAGAGACACGGGGATAGAGACACGGGAGACACGTGGGATAAAGACACGGGGATAGAGACACAGGGATAGAGACACCGGGATAGAGACACGGGAGACACGGGGGATAGAGACACGGGAGACACGGGGATAGAGACACGGGGATAGAGACACGGGAGGCACGGGGATAGAGACACGGGAGACACGGGGATAGAGACACGGGGATAGAGACACGTGGGATAGAGACACGGGGATAGAGACACGTGGGATAGACACACGGGGATAGAGACACGGGGATAGAGACACGGGGATAGAGACACGGGGGATAGAGACACGGGAGACACGGGGATAGAGACACGGGGATAGAGACACGTGGGATAGAGACACGGGGATAAAGACACGGGGATAGAGACACGGGATAGAGACACGGGGATAGAGACACGGGGATAGAGACACGTGGGAGACACGCGGTGAGACACGTGGGAGACAAGGGGATAGAGACACGAGGATAGAGACACGCGGGAGACACGGAGACACGTGGGAGACACGGGGATAGAGACACGGAGACATGGGGTGTGAGGTACACATACCCACTCACTAACTCATACACTCACTCACTCATACACTCACTCACTCATACACTCACTCACTCATACACTCACTCACTCATACACTCACTCACTCATACACTCACTCACTCACCCACTCACTCACTCATACACTCACTCACTCATACACTCACTCACTCATACACTCACTCACTCATACACTCACTCACTCATACACTCACTCACTCATACACTCACTCACTCACCCACTCACTCACTCACCCACTCACTCACTCATACACTCACTCACTCACCCACTCACTCACTCACACACTCACTCATACACTCACTCACTCACCCACTCACTCACTCACCCACTCACTCACTCATACACTCACTCACTCACCCACTCACTCACTCACACACTCACTAACTCATACACTCACTCACTCATACACTCACTCACTCATACACTCACTCACACATACACTCACTCACACTGTCACTCTCTCCCACACTCTCCCACCCACCCACACTCTCTCTCCCACCCACACTCTCCCACCCACCCACACTCTCTCTCCCACCCACCCACACTCTCCCTTCCACCCACACTCTCTCTCCCACACCCACCCACACTCTCCCACCCACCCACACTCTTCCACCCACCCACACTCTTTCTCCCACCCACCCACTCTCTCCCACCCACCCACACTCTCTCTCCCACCCACACACCCACACTCTCCCACCCACCCACCCACCCACACTCTCCCACCCACCCACACTCTCCCACCCACCCACTCACTCACCCACCCACCCACCCACTCACCCACTCACCCACTCACTCACTCACCCACCCACTCACTCACTCACTCACCCACCCACTCACTCACTCACCCACCCACTCACTCACTCACTCACCCACCCACTCACTCACCCACCCACTCACTCACTCACTCACTCACCCACCCACTCACTCACTCACCCACCCACTCACTCACTCACTCACCCACCCACTCACTCACTCACCCACCCACTCACTCACTCACTCACCCACTCACTCACTCACCCACCCACTCACTCACTCACTCACCCACTCACTCACTCACCCACCCACCCACTCACTCACCCACCCACTCACCCACTCACTCACTCACTCACCCACTCACTCACTCACTCACCCACCCACTCGCTCACTCACTCACCCACTCACTCACTCACTCACCCACCCACTCACTCACCCACTCACTCACTCACTCACCCACTCACTCACTCACCCACCCACTCACTCACTCACTCACCCACTCACTCACTCACCCACCCACCCACTCACTCACCCACCCACTCACCCACTCACTCACTCACTCACCCACTCACTCACTCACCCACCCACTCACTCACTCACTCACCCACCCACTCACTCACTCACCCACTCACTCACTCACTCACCCACTCACTCACTCACCCACCCACCCACTCACTCACCCACCCACTCACTCACTCACCCACTCACTCACTCACTCACCCACTCACTCACTCACCCACCCACCCACTCACTCACCCACCCACTCACCCACCCACCCACTCACCCACACACTCACTCACTCACCCACCCACTCACTCACTCACCCACCCACCCACTCACCCACCCACTCACTCACTCACCCACCCACCCACTCACTCACTCACCCACTCACTCACTCACCCACCCACCCACTCACTCACCCACTCACTCACTCACTCACCCACCCACTCACTCACTCACCCACTCACTCACTCACCCACCCACCCACTCACTCACCCACCCACTCACTCACTCACCCACCCACTCACTCACTCACTCACCCACCCACCCACTCACTCACTCACCCACCCACTCACTCACTCATCCACCCACCCACTCACCCACCCACCCACTCACCCACCCACTCACTCACCCACCCACTCACCACTCACCTGGTGAGGACAGAGCGGCAAGGCTGTTTCTATCTCGTTCAGCTGCAGCTGTTTGTGTCGCTGGAACTTCGCCAGCTCAGCCTCAGCAGCCTGCAAACCCTCGAGCACTTCCCTCCACTGGTGGGACATCAACATCACCAACATCAACATCACCAACATCAACATCACCAACATCATCAACATCACCACCATCACCACCATCACCACCATCACCACCATCACCACCACCATCATCACCATCAACACCATCATCAACATCACCATCACCATCATCAACATCATCACCACCATCACCATCATCACCACCATCACCATCATCACCATCAACATCATCATCACGATCACCATCATCAACATCACCATCATCATCACCATCATCACCATCATCACCACCATCATCAACATCATCACCACCATCACCACCATCACCACCATCACCATCACCACCATCACCACCATCACCACCACCATCATCACCATCAACACCATCATCAACATCACCATCACCATCATCAACATCATCACCACCATCACCATCATCACCACCATCACCATCATCACCATCAACATCATCATCACGATCACCATCATCAACATCACCATCATCATCACCATCATCACCATCATCACCACCATCATCAACATCATCACCACCATCACCATCATCACCACCATCACCACCATCACCATCATCAACATCATCAACATCACCACCATCACCATCATCAACATCACCACCATCATCATCATCATCACCATCAACATCATCACCATCATCAACATCAACATCATCAACATCATCAACAACATCATCAACACCATCATCAGCAAACTCTCCAGCACTCCCCTCCACTGGTGGGACATCATCATCATCATCACCACCATCATCATCACCATCACCACCATCACCATCATCACCATCATCATCATCAACATCATCACCACCATCATCATCACCATCACCACCATCACCATCATCACCATCATCATCATCAACATCATCATCACCATCATCACCACCATCATCATCACCACCATCAACATCATCATCACCACCATCATCATCATCAACATCATCACCATCATCATCAACATCATCATCACCATCATCATCAACATCATCATCACCATCATCATCAACATCATCATCACCACCATCAACATCATCATCACCACCATCATCATCATCAGCATCATCACCATCACCATCATCAACATCATCACCATCACCACCATCACCACCATCACCATCATCATCACCATCATCAACATCATCATCAGCAAACTCTCCAGCACTCCCTTCCACTGGTGGGACATCATCACCATCATCATCAACATCATCATCACCACCACCATCATCATCATTACCACCATCATCATCACCACCATCACCACCATCACCACCATCACCACCATCATCATCATCACCACCACCATCATCACCACCATCATCACCATCACCACCATCACCACCACCACCACCATCACCACCACCATCATCACCACCATCACCACCATCACCACCATCACCACCATCATCATTACCACCACCATCACCATCACCACCACCATCACCACCATCACCACCATCATCACCATCACCACCACCATCATCACCATCATCATCATCACCACCACCATCACCACCATCATCACCATCATCACCACCATCACCACCATCATCACCACCATCATCACCATCATCACCATCATCACCACCATCACCACCGTCATCACCACCACCATCATCATCAACATCATCATCACCACCATCATCACCACCATCACCAACATCACCACCATCATCATCATCACCATCATCATTATCACCACCATCATCATCACCATCATCATTAACATCATCATCATTACCATCATCATCACCATCATCATCACCATCATCATCATCAACAACATCATCACCACCATCACCATCAACATCATCAACAACATCAACAACAACATCATCATCATCACCATCATCACCACCACCATCAACAACATCATCACCACCATCACCACCATCATCACCATCACCACCGTCATCAACACCACCATCATCATCAACATCATCATCACCACCATCATCACCACCATCATCAACATCACCACCATCATCATCATCATCACCATCATCATTATCACCACCACCATCATCACCACCACCATCACCACCATCACCACCACCATCATCACCACCACCACCATCACCACCATCATCACCACCATCATCACAACCACCACCATCACCACCACCACCATCACCACCATCATCACCACCACCACCATCACCACCACCACCATCACCACCACCACCATCACCACCATCACCATCACCACCATCATCACCACCACCACCATCACCACCATCACCACCATCACCATAACCACCACCACCATCATCACCATCACCACCACCACCATCATCACCACCACCACCATCATCACCACCACCATCACCACCATCACCATCACCACCATCACCATCACCACCATCACCATCGTCACCACCACCACCACCATCATCATCACCATCACCACCACCATCATCACCACCACCACCACCATCACCACCACCATCACCACCATCATCACCACCACCACCATCACCACCATCACCACCATCACCATCACCACCACCACCATCATCACCATCACCACCACCACCATCACCACCACCACCACCATCACCACCACCATCACCACCATCATCACCACCACCACCATCACCACCATCACCACCATCACCATCACCACCACCACCATCATCACCATCACCACCACCACCATCACCACCACCACCACCATCACCACCATCACCATCACCACCATCATCACCACCACCACCACCATCACCACCACCACCACCACCATCACCACCATCACCACCATCACCACCATCACCATCACCACCATCATCATCACCACCATCACCACCACCATCACCACCATCACCATCACCACCATCACCACCATCACCATCACCACCATCACCACCATCACCACCATCACCATCACCACCATCATCATCACCACCATCATCATCACCATCATCACCACCATCGCCACCATCATCACCACCATCACCACCATCATCACCATCACCACCATCACCACCATCACCACCACGACCATCACCACCATCATCACCACCATCACCACCATCACCACCATCATCATCAACAACATCAACATTAACAACATCATCATCATCAGAAAACTCTCCAGCACTCCCTTCCACTGGTGGGACATCATCACCATAATCACCAACATCATCACCACCACCATCATCAACATCATCACCACCATCATCACCACCATCACCACCACCATCACCACCATCATCATCATCATCACCATCACCACCATCATCACCATCGTCACCACCACCACCATCATCATCAACCCAACCACCCACACGGCCATTGCGAACCCACCCACCACCACCCCCCCCACCCACCACCACCCCCCCACCCCCCCCACCACCCACCCACCCCACCCACCTTCCTGCTAGCGACGTCCAGCTCCTTGGCTGCCGTGTCCAGGAGGCGGCGCTGTTCCTGCAGGCCCAGCTCCAGCTGGTGACGTCGCTCGCGCAGGGAGACCAGCGCCTGGAACAACGCCAACTCACAGCCTGGGGGGGGCAGGGGGGCAGGGGGGCAGGGGGGCAGGGGGGGCAGGGGGGGGCAGGGGGGGCAGGGGGGGCAGGGGGGGAGACGTCTGTGGGTCTCTGTGTGGTGAGTCTGTGGGTCTCTCTGTGAGTCTGTGGGTCTCTGTGTGGTGAGTCTGTGGGTCTCTGTGTGGTGAGTCTGTGGGTGTCTGTGTGGTGGTGAGTCTGTGGGCTCTGTGTGAGTCTGTGAGTCTCTGTGTAAGTCTGTGGGTCTCTGTGTGGTGAGTCTGTGGGTCTCTGTGTGGTGAGTCTGTGGGTCTCTGTGTGGTGAGTCTGTGGGTCTCTGTGTGGTGGGGAGTCTATGGGTCTCTGTGTGGTGAGTCTGTTGGTCTCTGTGTGGTGGTGAGTCTATGGGTCTCTGTGTGAGTCTGTGGGTCTCTGTGTGAGTCTATGGGTCTCTGTGTGGTGGTGAGTCTATGGGTCTCTGTGTGAGTCTGTGGGTCTCTGTGTGAGTCTATGGGTCTCTGTGTAAGTCTGTGGGTCTCTGTGTGAGTTTGTGGGTCTCTGTCTGGTGGTGAGTCTGTGGGTCTCTGTGTAGTGAGTTTATGGGTCTCTGTGTGGTGAGTCTGTGGGTCTCTGTGTGAGTCTATAGATCTCTGTGTGGTGAGTCTATGGGTCTCTGTGTGGTGGTGAGTCTATGGGTCTCTGTGTGAGTCTATGGGTCTCTGTGTAAGTCTGTGGGTCTCTGTGTGAGTCTGTGGGTCTCTGTGTGGTGGTGAGTCTATGGGTCTCTGTGTGGTGGTGAGTCTGTGGGTCTCTGTGTAGTGAGTTTATGGGTCTCTGTGTGGTGAGTCTGTGGGTCTCTGTGTAGTGAGTTTATGGGTCTCTGTGTGGTGAGTCTGTGGGTCTCTGTGTGGTGAGTCTGTGGGTCTCTGTGTGAGTCTGTGGGTCTCTGTGTGGTGAGTCTGTGGGTCTCTGTGTGAGTCTGTGGGTCTCTGTGTGAGTCTGTGGGTCTCTGTGTGGTGAGTCTGTGGGTCTCTGTGTGGTGAGTCTGTGGGTCTCTGTGTGGTGGTGAGTCTATGGGTCTCTGTGTGGTGAGTCTGTGGGTCTCTGTGTGGTCGTGAGTCTATGGGTCTCTGTGTGAGTCTGTGGGTCTCTGTGTGAGTCTATGGGTCTCTGTGTGGTGGTGAGTCTATGGGTTTCTGTGTGAGTCTGTGGGTCTCTGTGTGAGTCTATGGGTCTCTGTGTGAGTCTGTGGGTCTCTGTGTGGTGGTGAGTCTATGGGTCTCTGTGTGGTGGTGAGTCTATGGGTCTCTGTGTAGTGAGTTTATGGGTCTCTGTGTGGTGAGTCTGTGGGTCTCTGTGTAGTGAGTTTATGGGTCTCTGTGTGGTGAGTCTGTGGGTCTCTGTGTGGTGGTGAGTCTGTGGGTCTCTGTGTAGTGAGTTTATGGGTCTCTGTGTGGTGAGTCTGTGGGTCTCTGTGTGAGTCTGTGGGTCTCTGTGTGACTCTGTCGGTCTCTGTGTGGTGGTGAGTCTGTGGGTCTCTGTGTAGTGAGTTTATGGGTCTCTGTGTGGTGAGTCTGTGGGTCTCTGTGTGAGTCTGTGGGTCTCTGTGTGACTCTGTGGGTCTCTGTGTAGTGAGTTTATGGGTCTCTGTGTGGTGAGTCTGTGGGTCTCTGTGTGAGTCTGTGGGTCTCTGTGTGACTCTGTGGGTCTCTGTGTAGTGAGTCTATAGATCTCTGTGTGGTGGTGAGTCTATGGGTCTCTGTGTGAGTCTATGGGTCTCTGTGTGAGTCTGTGGGTCTCTGTGAGTCTATGGGTCTCTGTGTAAGTCTGTGGGTCTCTGTGTGAGTCTGTGGGTCTCTGTGTGGTGAGTCTGTGGGTCTCTGTGTGAGTCTATAGATCTCTGTGTGGTGGTGAGTCTATGGGTCTCTGTGTGAGTCTATGGGTCTCTGTGTGAGTCTATGGGTCTCTGTGTGAGTCTATGGGTCTCTGTGTGAGTCTGTGGGTCTCTGTGAGTCTATGGGTCTCTGTGTAAGTCTGTGGGTCTCTGTGTGAGTCTGTGGGTCTCTGTGTGGTGAGTCTGTGGGTCTCTGTGTGGTGAGTGGTGAGTCTGTGGGTCTCTGTGTGAGTCTGTGGGTCTCTGTGTGGTGAGTCTATGGGTCTCTGTGTGAGTCTGTGGGTCTCTGTGTGGTGAGTGGTGAGTCTGTGGGTCTCTGTGTGAGTCTGTGGGTCTCTGTGTGGTGAGTCTATGGGTCTCTGTGTGGTGAGTCTATGGGCCTCTGTGTGAGTATGTGGGTCTCTGTGTGAGTCTGTGGGTCTCTGTGCGAGTCTGTGGGTCTCTGTGTGGTGAGTCTGTGGGTCTCTGTGTGGTGAGTGGTGAGTCTGTGAATCTCTGTGTGAGTCTGTGGGTCTCTGTGTGGTGAGTCTATGGGTCTCTGTGTGAGTCTGTGGGTCTCTGTGTGGTGAGTCTGTGGGTCTCTGTGTGAGTCTGTGGGTCTCTGTGTGAGTCTGTGGGTCTCTGTATGAGTCTGTGGGTCTCTGTGTGGTGAGTCTGTGGGTCTCTGTGTGTGTGAGTCTGTGGGTCTCTGTGTGGTGAGTCTATGGGTCTCTGTGTGGTGAGTCTGTGGGTCTCTGTGTGGTGGTGAATCTATGGGTCTCTGTGTGGTGAGTCTGTGGGTCTCTGTGTGAGTCTGTGGGTCTCTGTGTGAGTCTGTGGGTCTCTGTGTGAGTCTGTGGGTCTCTGTGTGGTGAGTCTGTGGGTCTCTGTGTGTGTGAGTCTGTGGGTCTCTGTGTGGTGAGTCTATGGGTCTCTGTGTGGTGAGTCTGTGGGTCTCTGTGTGGTGGTGAGTCTATGGGTCTCTGTGTGGTGAGTCTGTGGGTCTCTGTGTGAGTCTGTGGGTCTCTGTGTGAGTCTGTGGGATCTCTGTGTGAGTCTGTGGGTCTCTGTATGAGTCTGTGGGTCTCTGTGTGGTGAGTCTGTGGGTCTCTGTGTGTGTGAGTCTGTGAGTCTCTGTGTGGTGGTGAGTCTATGGGTCTCTGTGTGGTGAGTCTGTGGGTCTCTGTGTGGTGGTGAGTCTATGGGTCTCTGTATGGTGAGTCTGTGGGTCTCTGTGTGGTGGTGAGTCTATGGGTCTCTGTGTGGTGGTGAGTCTATGGGTCTCTGTGTGAGTCTATAGATCTCTGTGTGGTGGTGAGTCTATAGGTCTCTGTGTGAGTCTATGGGTATCTGTGTGAGTCTATAGATCTCTGTGTGGTGGTGAGTCTATGGGTCTCTGTGTGAGTCTATGGGTCTCTGTGTGAGTCTGTGGGTCTCTGTGTGAGTCTGAGGGTCTCTGTGTGAGTCTGTGGGTCTCTGTGTGAGTCTGTGGGTCTCTGTGTGGTGAGTCTGTGGGTCTCTTTGTGAGTCTGTGGGTCTCTGTGTGAGTCTGTGGGTCTCTGTGTGAATCTGTGGGTCTCTGTGTGGTGAGTCTGTGGGTTTCTGTGTGAGTCTGTGGGTCTCTGTGAGTCTATGGGTCTCTGTGTGAGTCTGTGGGTCTCTGTGTGAGTCTATGGGTCTCTGTGTGGTGGTGAGTCTATGGGTCTCTGTGTGAGTCTGTGGGTCTCTGTGTGAGTCTATGGGTCTCTGTGTGGTCAGTCTATGGGTCTCTGTGTGAGTCTGTGGGTCTCTGTGTGAGTCTATGGGTCTCTGTGTGGTGGTGAGTCTATGGGTCTCTGTGTGGTGGTGAGTCTGTGGGTCTCTGTGTAAGTCTGTGGGTCTCTGTGTGAGTCTATGGGTCTCTGTGTGGTGGTGAGTCTGTGGGTCTCTGTGTGAGTCTGTGGGTCTCTGTGTGAGTCTATGGGTCTCTGTGTGGTCAGTCTATGGGTCTCTGTGTGAGTCTGTGGGTCTCTGTGTGAGTCTATGGGTCTCTGTGTGGTGGTGAGTCTATGGGTCTCTGTGTGGTGGTGAGTCTGTGGGTCTCTGTGTAAGTCTGTGGGTCTCTGTGTGAGTCTATGCGTCTCTGTGTGGTGGTGAGTCTGTGGGTCTCTGTGTGGTGAGTCTATGGGTCTCTGTGTGGTGAGTCTGTGGGTCTCTGTGTGAGTTTGTGGGTCTCTGTGTGAGTCTGTGGGTCTCTGTGTGAGTCTATGGGTCTCTGTGTGAGTCTGTGGGTCTCTGTGTGAGTCTATGGGTCTCTGTGTGGTGGTGAGTCTGTGGGTCTCTGTGTGAGTCTGTGGGTCTCTGTGTGAGTCTGTGGGTCTCTGTGTGGTGAGTCTGTGGGTCTCTGTGTGGTGAGTCTGTGGGTCTCTGTGTGGTGAGTCTGTGGGTCTCTGTGTAGTGAGTCTGTGGGTCTCTGTGTAAGTCTATGGGTCTCTGTGTGGTGAGTCTATGGGTCTCTGTATGAGTCTGTGGGTCTCTGTGTGGTGAGTCTGTGGGTCTCTGTGTGAGTCTGTGGGTCTCTGTGTGAGTCTGTGGGTCTCTGTATGAGTCTGTGGGTCTCTGTGTGGTGAGTCTGTGGGTCTCTGTGTGTGTGAGTCTGTGGGTCTCTGTGTGGTGAGTCTATGGGTCTCTGTGTGGTGAGTCTGTGGGTCTCTGTGTGGTGGTGAATCTATGGGTCTCTGTGTGGTGAGTCTGTGGGTCTCTGTGTGAGTCTGTGGGTCTCTGTGTGAGTCTGTGGGTCTCTGTGTGAGTCTGTGGGTCTCTGTGTGGTGAGTCTGTGGGTCTCTGTGTGTGTGAGTCTGTGGGTCTCTGTGTGGTGAGTCTGTGGGTGTCTGTGTGGTGGTGAGTCTGTGGGCTCTGTGTGAGTCTCTGTGTAAGTCTGTGGGTCTCTGTGTGGTGAGTCTGTGGGTCTCTGTGTGGTGAGTCTGTGGGTCTCTGTGTGGTGAGTCTGTGGGTCTCTGTGTGGTGGTGAGTCTATGGGTCTCTGTGTGGTGAGTCTGTTGGTCTCTGTGTGGTGGTGAGTCTATGGGTCTCTGTGTGAGTCTGTGGGTCTCTGTGTGAGTCTATGGGTCTCTGTGTGGTGGTGAGTCTATGGGTCTCTGTGTGAGTCTGTGGGTCTCTGTGTGAGTCTATGGGTCTCTGTGTAAGTCTGTGGGTCTCTGTGTGAGTTTGTGGGTCTCTGTCTGGTGGTGAGTCTGTGGGTCTCTGTGTAGTGAGTTTATGGGTCTCTGTGTGGTGAGTCTGTGGGTCTCTGTGTGAGTCTATAGACCTCTGTGTGGTGAGTCTATGGGTCTCTGTGTGGTGGTGAGTCTATGGGTCTCTGTGTGAGTCTATGGGTCTCTGTGTAAGTCTGTGGGTCTCTGTGTGAGTCTGTGGGTCTCTGTGTGGTGGTGAGTCTATGGGTCTCTGTGTGGTGGTGAGTCTGTGGGTCTCTGTGTAGTGAGTTTATGGGTCTCTGTGTGGTGAGTCTGTGGGTCTCTGTGTAGTGAGTTTATGGGTCTCTGTGTGGTGAGTCTGTGGGTCTCTGTGTGGTGAGTCTGTGGGTCTCTGTGTGAGTCTGTGGGTCTCTGTGTGGTGAGTCTGTGGGTCTCTGTGTGAGTCTGTGGGTCTCTGTGTGAGTCTGTGGGTCTCTGTGTGGTGAGTCTGTGGGTCTCTGTGTGGTGAGTCTGTGGGTCTCTGTGTGGTGGTGAGTCTATGGGTCTCTGTGTGGTGAGTCTGTGGGTCTCTGTGTGGTCGTGAGTCTATGGGTCTCTGTGTGAGTCTGTGGGTCTCTGTGTGAGTCTATGGGTCTCTGTGTGGTGGTGAGTCTATGGGTTTCTGTGTGAGTCTGTGGGTCTCTGTGTGAGTCTATGGGTCTCTGTGTAAGTCTGTGGGTCTCTGTGTGAGTTTGTGGGTCTCTGTGTGGTGGTGAGTCTGTGGGTCTCTGTGTAGTGAGTTTATGGGTCTCTGTGTGGTGAGTCTGTGGGTCTCTGTGTGAGTCTATAGATCTCTGTGTGGTGAGTCTATGGGTCTCTGTGTGGTGGTGAGTCTATGGGTCTCTGTGTGAGTCTATGGGTCTCTGTGTAAGTCTGTGGGTCTCTGTGTGAGTCTGTGGGTCTCTGTGTGTTGGTGAGTCTATGGGTCTCTGTGTGGTGGTGAGTCTATGGGTCTCTGTGTAGTGAGTTTATGGGTCTCTGTGTGGTGAGTCTGTGGGTCTCTGTGTAGTGAGTTTATGGGTCTCTGTGTGGTGAGTCTGTGGGTCTCTGTGTGGTGGTGAGTCTGTGGGTCTCTGTGTAGTGAGTTTATGGGTCTCTGTGTGGTGAGTCTGTGGGTCTCTGTGTGAGTCTGTGGGTCTCTGTGTGACTCTGTCGGTCTCTGTGTGGTGGTGAGTCTGTGGGTCTCTGTGTAGTGAGTTTATGGGTCTCTGTGTGGTGAGTCTGTGGGTCTCTGTGTGAGTCTGTGGGTCTCTGTGTGACTCTGTGGGTCTCTGTGTAGTGAGTTTATGGGTCTCTGTGTGGTGAGTCTGTGGGTCTCTGTGTGAGTCTGTGGGTCTCTGTGTGACTCTGTGGGTCTCTGTGTAGTGAGTCTATAGATCTCTGTGTGGTGGTGAGTCTATGGGTCTCTGTGTGAGTCTATGGGTCTCTGTGTGAGTCTGTGGGTCTCTGTGAGTCTATGGGTCTCTGTGTAAGTCTGTGGGTCTCTGTGTGAGTCTGTGGGTCTCTGTGTGGTGAGTCTGTGGGTCTCTGTGTGAGTCTATAGATCTCTGTGTGGTGGTGAGTCTATGGGTCTCTGTGTGAGTCTATGGGTCTCTGTGTGAGTCTATGGGTCTCTGTGTGAGTCTATGGGTCTCTGTGTGAGTCTGTGGGTCTCTGTGTGAGTCTGTGGGTCTCTGTGAGTCTATGGGTCTCTGTGTAAGTCTGTGGGTCTCTGTGTGAGTCTGTGGGTCTCTGTGTGGTGAGTCTGTGGGTCTCTGTGTGGTGAGTGGTGAGTCTGTGGGTCTCTGTGTGAGTCTGTGGGTCTCTGTGTGGTGAGTCTATGGGTCTCTGTGTGAGTCTGTGGGTCTCTGTGTGGTGAGTGGTGAGTCTGTGGGTCTCTGTGTGAGTCTGTGGGTCTCTGTGTGGTGAGTCTATGGGTCTCTGTGTGGTGAGTCTATGGGTCTCTGTGTGAGTATGTGGGTCTCTGTGTGAGTCTGTGGGTCTCTGTGTGAGTCTGTGGGTCTCTGTGTGGTGAGTCTGTGGGTCTCTGTGTGGTGAGTGGTGAGTCTGTGAATCTCTGTGTGAGTCTGTGGGTCTCTGTGTGGTGAGTCTATGGGTCTCTGTGTGAGTCTGTGGGTCTCTGTGTGGTGAGTCTGTGGGTCTCTGTGTGAGTCTGTGGGTCTCTGTGTGAGTCTGTGGGTCTCTGTATGAGTCTGTGGGTCTCTGTGTGGTGAGTCTGTGGGTCTCTGTGTGTGTGAGTCTGTGGGTCTCTGTGTGGTGAGTCTATGGGTCTCTGTGTGGTGAGTCTGTGGGTCTCTGTGTGGTGGTGAATCTATGGGTCTCTGTGTGGTGAGTCTGTGGGTCTCTGTGTGAGTCTGTGGGTCTCTGTGTGAGTCTGTGGGTCTCTGTGTGAGTCTGTGGGTCTCTGTGTGGTGAGTCTGTGGGTCTCTGTGTGTGTGAGTCTGTGGGTCTCTGTGTGGTGAGTATATGGGTCTCTGTGTGGTGAGTCTGTGGGTCTCTGTGTGGTGGTGAGTCTATGGGTCTCTGTGTGGTGAGTCTGTGGGTCTCTGTGTGAGTCTGTGGGTCTCTGTGTGAGTCTGTGGGATCTCTGTGTGAGTCTGTGGGTCTCTGTATGAGTCTGTGGGTCTCTGTGTGGTGAGTCTGTGGGTCTCTGTGTGTGTGAGTCTGTGAGTCTCTGTGTGGTGGTGAGTCTATGGGTCTCTGTGTGGTGAGTCTGTGGGTCTCTGTGTGGTGGTGAGTCTATGGGTCTCTGTATGGTGAGTCTGTGGGTCTCTGTGTGGTAGTGAGTCTATGGGTCTCTGTGTGGTGGTGAGTCTATGGGTCTCTGTGTGAGTCTATAGATCTCTGTGTGGTGGTGAGTCTATAGGTCTCTGTGTGAGTCTATGGGTATCTGTGTGAGTCTATAGATCTCTGTGTGGTGGTGAGTCTATGGGTCTCTGTGTGAGTCTATGGGTCTCTGTGTGAGTCTGTGGGTCTCTGTGTGAGTCTGAGGGTCTCTGTGTGTGAGTCTGTGGGTCTCTGTGTGAGTCTGTGGGTCTCTGTGTGGTGAGTCTGTGGGTCTCTTTGTGAGTCTGTGGGTCTCTGTGTGAGTCTGTGGGTCTCTGTGTGAGTCTGTGGGTCTCTGTATGAGTCTGTGGGTCTCTGTGTGGTGAGTCTGTGGGTCTCTTTGTGAGTCTGTGGGTCTCTGTGTGAGTCTGTGGGTCTCTGTGTGAATCTGTGGGTCTCTGTGTGGTGAGTCTGTGGGTTTCTGTGTGAGTCTGTGGGTATCTGTGAGTCTATGGGTCTCTGTGTGAGTCTGTGGGTCTCTGTGTGAGTCTATGGGTCTCTGTGTGGTGGTGAGTCTATGGGTCTCTGTGTGAGTCTGTGGGTCTCTGTGTGAGTCTATGGGTCTCTGTGTGGTCAGTCTATGGGTCTCTGTGTGAGTCTGTGGGTCTCTGTGTGAGTCTATGGGTCTCTGTGTGGTGGTGAGTCTATGGGTCTCTGCGTGGTGGTGAGTCTGTGGGTCTCTGTGTAAGTCTGTGGGTCTCTGTGTGAGTCTATGCGTCTCTGTGTGGTGGTGAGTCTGTGGGTCTCTGTGTGGTGAGTCTATGGGTCTCTGTGTGAGTCTATGGGTCTCTGTGTGAGTCTGTGGGTCTCTGTGAGTCTATGGGTCTCTGTGTAAGTCTGTGGGTCTCTGTGTGAGTCTGTGGGTCTCTGTGTGGTGAGTCTGTGGGTCTCTGTGTGAGTCTATAGATCTCTGTGTGGTGGTGAGTCTATGGGTCTCTGTGTGAGTCTATGGGTCTCTGTGTGAGTCTATGGGTCTCTGTGTGAGTCTATGGGTCTCTGTGTGAGTCTGTGGGTCTCTGTGTGAGTCTGTGGGTCTCTGTGAGTCTATGGGTCTCTGTGTAAGTCTGTGGGTCTCTGTGTGAGTCTGTGGGTCTCTGTGTGGTGAGTCTGTGGGTCTCTGTGTGGTGAGTGGTGAGTCTGTGGGTCTCTGTGTGAGTCTGTGGGTCTCTGTGTGGTGAGTCTATGGGTCTCTGTGTGAGTCTGTGGGTCTCTGTGTGGTGAGTGGTGAGTCTGTGGGTCTCTGTGTGAGTCTGTGGGTCTCTGTGTGGTGAGTCTATGGGTCTCTGTGTGGTGAGTCTATGGGTCTCTGTGTGAGTATGTGGGTCTCTGTGTGAGTCTGTGGGTCTCTGTGTGAGTCTGTGGGTCTCTGTGTGGTGAGTCTGTGGGTCTCTGTGTGGTGAGTGGTGAGTCTGTGAATCTCTGTGTGAGTCTGTGGGTCTCTGTGTGGTGAGTCTATGGGTCTCTGTGTGAGTCTGTGGGTCTCTGTGTGGTGAGTCTGTGGGTCTCTGTGTGAGTCTGTGGGTCTCTGTGTGAGTCTGTGGGTCTCTGTATGAGTCTGTGGGTCTCTGTGTGGTGAGTCTGTGGGTCTCTGTGTGTGTGAGTCTGTGGGTCTCTGTGTGGTGAGTCTATGGGTCTCTGTGTGGTGAGTCTGTGGGTCTCTGTGTGGTGGTGAATCTATGGGTCTCTGTGTGGTGAGTCTGTGGGTCTCTGTGTGAGTCTGTGGGTCTCTGTGTGAGTCTGTGGGTCTCTGTGTGAGTCTGTGGGTCTCTGTGTGGTGAGTCTGTGGGTCTCTGTGTGTGTGAGTCTGTGGGTCTCTGTGTGGTGAGTATATGGGTCTCTGTGTGGTGAGTCTGTGGGTCTCTGTGTGGTGGTGAGTCTATGGGTCTCTGTGTGGTGAGTCTGTGGGTCTCTGTGTGAGTCTGTGGGTCTCTGTGTGAGTCTGTGGGATCTCTGTGTGAGTCTGTGGGTCTCTGTATGAGTCTGTGGGTCTCTGTGTGGTGAGTCTGTGGGTCTCTGTGTGTGTGAGTCTGTGAGTCTCTGTGTGGTGGTGAGTCTATGGGTCTCTGTGTGGTGAGTCTGTGGGTCTCTGTGTGGTGGTGAGTCTATGGGTCTCTGTATGGTGAGTCTGTGGGTCTCTGTGTGGTAGTGAGTCTATGGGTCTCTGTGTGGTGGTGAGTCTATGGGTCTCTGTGTGAGTCTATAGATCTCTGTGTGGTGGTGAGTCTATAGGTCTCTGTGTGAGTCTATGGGTATCTGTGTGAGTCTATAGATCTCTGTGTGGTGGTGAGTCTATGGGTCTCTGTGTGAGTCTATGGGTCTCTGTGTGAGTCTGTGGGTCTCTGTGTGAGTCTGAGGGTCTCTGTGTGTGAGTCTGTGGGTCTCTGTGTGAGTCTGTGGGTCTCTGTGTGGTGAGTCTGTGGGTCTCTTTGTGAGTCTGTGGGTCTCTGTGTGAGTCTGTGGGTCTCTGTGTGAGTCTGTGGGTCTCTGTATGAGTCTGTGGGTCTCTGTGTGGTGAGTCTGTGGGTCTCTTTGTGAGTCTGTGGGTCTCTGTGTGAGTCTGTGGGTCTCTGTGTGAATCTGTGGGTCTCTGTGTGGTGAGTCTGTGGGTTTCTGTGTGAGTCTGTGGGTATCTGTGAGTCTATGGGTCTCTGTGTGAGTCTGTGGGTCTCTGTGTGAGTCTATGGGTCTCTGTGTGGTGGTGAGTCTATGGGTCTCTGTGTGAGTCTGTGGGTCTCTGTGTGAGTCTATGGGTCTCTGTGTGGTCAGTCTATGGGTCTCTGTGTGAGTCTGTGGGTCTCTGTGTGAGTCTATGGGTCTCTGTGTGGTGGTGAGTCTATGGGTCTCTGCGTGGTGGTGAGTCTGTGGGTCTCTGTGTAAGTCTGTGGGTCTCTGTGTGAGTCTATGCGTCTCTGTGTGGTGGTGAGTCTGTGGGTCTCTGTGTGGTGAGTCTATGGGTCTCTGTGTGGTGAGTCTGTGGGTCTCTGTGTGAGTTTGTGGGTCTCTGTGTGAGTCTGTGGGTCTCTGTGTGAGTCTATGGGTCTCTGTGTGAGTCTGTGGGTCTCTGTGTGAGTCTATGGGTCTCTGTGTGGTGGTGAGTCTGTGGGTCTCTGTGTGGTGAGTCTATGGGTCTCTGTGTGGTGAGTCTGTGGGTCTCTGTGTGAGTTTGTGGGTCTCTGTGTGAGTCTATGGGTCTCTGTGTGAGTCTGTGGGTCTCTGTGTGAGTCTGTGGGTCTCTGTGTGAGTCTGCGGGTCTCTGTGTGGTGGTGAGTCTGTGGGTCTCTGTGTGAGTCTGTGGGTCTCTGTGTGAGTCTGTGGGTCTCTGTGTGGTGAGTCTGTGGGTCTCTGTGTGGTGAGTCTGTGGGTCTCTGTGTGAGTCTGTGGGTCTCTGTGTGGTGAGTCTGTGGGTCTCTTTGTGAGTCTGTGGGTCTCTGTGTGAGTCTGTGGGTCTCTGTGTGAGTCTGTGGGTCTCTGTATGAGTCTGTGGGTCTCTGTGTGGTGAGTCTGTGGGTCTCTTTGTGAGTCTGTGGGTCTCTGTGTGAGTCTGTGGGTCTCTGTGTGAATCTGTGGGTCTCTGTGTGGTGAGTCTGTGGGTTTCTGTGTGAGTCTGTGGGTATCTGTGAGTCTATGGGTCTCTGTGTGAGTCTGTGGGTCTCTGTGTGAGTCTATGGGTCTCTGTGTGGTGGTGAGTCTATGGGTCTCTGTGTGAGTCTGTGGGTCTCTGTGTGAGTCTATGGGTCTCTGTGTGGTCAGTCTATGGGTCTCTGTGTGAGTCTGTGGGTCTCTGTGTGAGTCTATGGGTCTCTGTGTGGTGGTGAGTCTATGGGTCTCTGTGTGGTGGTGAGTCTGTGGGTCTCTGTGTAAGTCTGTGGGTCTCTGTGTGAGTCTATGCGTCTCTGTGTGGTGGTGAGTCTGTGGGTCTCTGTGTGGTGAGTCTATGGGTCTCTGTGTGGTGAGTCTGTGGGTCTCTGTGTGAGTTTGTGGGTCTCTGTGTGAGTCTGTGGGTCTCTGTGTGAGTCTATGGGTCTCTGTGTGAGTCTGTGGGTCTCTGTGTGAGTCTATGGGTCTCTGTGTGGTGGTGAGTCTGTGGGTCTCTGTGTGGTGAGTCTATGGGTCTCTGTGTGGTGAGTCTGTGGGTCTCTGTGTGAGTTTGTGGGTCTCTGTGTGAGTCTATGGGTCTCTGTGTGAGTCTGTGGGTCTCTGTGTGAGTCTGTGGGTCTCTGTGTGAGTCTGCGGGTCTCTGTGTGGTGGTGAGTCTGTGGGTCTCTGTGTGAGTCTGTGGGTCTCTGTGTGAGTCTGTGGGTCTCTGTGTGGTGAGTCTGTGGGTCTCTGTGTGGTGAGTCTGTGGGTCTCTGTGTGGTGGTGAGTCTATGGGTCTCTGTGTGAGTCTGTGGGTCTCTGTGTGGTGAGTCTGTGGGTCTCTGTGTGGTGAGTCTGTGGGTCTCTGTGTGGTGAGTCTGTGGGTCTCTGTGTAGTGAGTCTGTGGGTCTCTGTGTGAGTCTATGGGTCTCTGTGTGGTGAGTCTGTGGGTCTCTGTGTAGTGAGTCTGTGGGTCTCTGTGTGAGTCTGTGGGTCTCTGTGTGGTGAGTCTGTGGGTCTCTGTGTGAGTCTGTGGGTCTCTGTGTGAGTCTGTGGGTCTCTGTGTGGTGAGTCTGTGGGTCTCTGTGTGAGTCTGTGGGTCTCTGTGTGAGTCTGTGGGTCTCTGTATGAGTCTGTGGGTCTCTGTGTGGTGAGTCTGTGGGTCTCTGTGTGTGTGAGTCTGTGGGTCTCTGTGTGGTGAGTCTATGGGTCTCTTTGTGGTGAGTCTGTGGGTCTCTGTGTGGTGGTGAATCTATGGGTCTCTGTGTGGTGAGTCTGTGGGTCTCTGTGTGAGTCTGTGGGTCTCTGTGTGAGTCTGTGGGTCTCTGTGTGAGTCTGTGGGTCTCTGTGTGGTGAGTCTGTGGGTCTCTGTGTGTGTGAGTCTGTGGGTCTCTGTGTGGTGAGTCTATGGGTCTCTGTGTGGTGAGTCTGTGGGTCTCTGTGTGGTGGTGAGTCTATGGGTCTCTGTGTGGTGAGTCTGTGGGTCTCTGTGTGAGTCTGTGGGTCTCTGTGTGAGTCTGTGGGATCTCTGTGTGAGTCTGTGGGTCTCTGTATGAGTCTGTGGGTCTCTGTGTGGTGAGTCTGTGGGTCTCTGTGTGTGTGAGTCTGTGAGTCTCTGTGTGGTGGTGAGTCTATGGGTCTCTGTGTGGTGAGTCTGTGGGTCTCTGTGTGGTGGTGAGTCTATGGGTCTCTGTATGGTGAGTCTGTGGGTCTCTGTGTGGTGGTGAGTCTATGGGTCTCTGTGTGAGTCTATAGATCTCTGTGTGGTGGTGAGTCTATAGGTCTCTGTGTGAGTCTATGGGTATCTGTGTGAGTCTATAGATCTCTGTGTGGTGGTGAGTCTATGGGTCTCTGTGTGAGTCTATGGGTCTCTGTGTGGTGAGTCTGTGGGTCTCTGTGTGAGTCTGTGGGTCTCTGTGTGGTGAGTCTGTGGGTCTCTTTGTGAGTCTGTGGGTCTCTGTGTGAGTCTGTGGGTCTCTGTGTGAGTCTGTGGGTCTCTGTATGAGTCTGTGGGTCTCTGTGTGGTGAGTCTGTGGGTCTCTTTGTGAGTCTGTGGGTCTCTGTGTGAGTCTGTGGGTCTCTGTGTGAATCTGTGGGTCTCTGTGTGGTGAGTCTGTGGGTTTCTGTGTGAGTCTGTGGGTCTCTGTGAGTCTATGGGTCTCTGTGTGAGTCTGTGGGTCTCTGTGTGAGTCTATGGGTCTCTGTGTGGTGGTGAGTCTATGGGTCTCTGTGTGAGTCTGTGGGTCTCTGTGTGAGTCTATGGGTCTCTGTGTGGTGGTGAGTCTGTGGGTCTCTGTGTGAGTCTGTGGGTCTCTGTGTGAGTCTATGGGTCTCTGTGTGGTCAGTCTATGGGTCTCTGTGTGAGTCTGTGGGTCTCTGTGTGAGTCTATGGGTCTCTGTGTGGTGGTGAGTCTATGGGTCTCTGTGTGGTGGTGAGTCTGTGGGTCTCTGTGTAAGTCTGTGGGTCTCTGTGTGAGTCTATGCGTCTCTGTGTGGTGGTGAGTCTGTGGGTCTCTGTGTGGTGAGTCTATGGGTCTCTGTGTGGTGAGTCTGTGGGTCTCTGTGTGAGTTTGTGGGTCTCTGTGTGAGTCTGTGGGTCTCTGTGTGAGTCTATGGGTCTCTGTGTGAGTCTGTGGGTCTCTGTGTGAGTCTATGGGTCTCTGTGTGGTGGTGAGTCTGTGGGTCTCTGTGTGGTGAGTCTATGGGTCTCTGTGTGGTGAGTCTGTGGGTCTCTGTGTGAGTTTGTGGGTCTCTGTGTGAGTCTATGGGTCTCTGTGTGAGTCTGTGGGTCTCTGTGTGAGTCTGTGGGTCTCTGTGTGAGTCTGCGGGTCTCTGTGTGGTGGTGAGTCTGTGGGTCTCTGTGTGAGTATGTGGGTCTCTGTGTGAGTCTGTGGGTCTCTGTGTGGTGAGTCTGTGGGTCTCTGTGTGGTGAGTCTGTGGGTCTCTGTGTGGTGGTGAGTCTATGGGTCTCTGTGTGAGTCTGTGGGTCTCTGTGTGGTGAGTCTGTGGGTCTCTGTGTGGTGAGTCTGTGGGTCTCTGTGTGGTGAGTCTGTGGGTCTCTGTGTGGTGAGTCTGTGGGTCTCTGTGTAGTGAGTCTGTGGGTCTCTGTGTGAGTCTATGGGTCTCTGTGTGGTGAGTCTATGGGTCTCTGTATGAGTCTGTGGGTCTCTGTGTGGTGAGTCTGTGGGTCTCTGTATGAGTCTGTGGGTCTCTGTGTGGTGAGTCTGTGGGTCTCTGTGTGGTGAGTCTGTGGGTCTCTGTGTGAGTCTATGGGTCTCTGTGTGGTGGTGAGTCTATGGGTCTCTGTGTGGTGAGTCTGTGGGTCTCTGTGTGGTGAGTCTGTGGGTCTCTGTGTGAGTCTATGGGTCTCTGTGTGATGATGAGTCTATGGGTCTCTTTGTGAGTCTATGGGTCTCTGTATGAGTCTATGGTTCTCTGTGTGATGATGAGTCTATGGGTCTCTCTGTGGTGAGTCTATGGGTCTCTGTGTGAGTCTATGGGTCTCTGTGTGGTGAGTCTATGGGTCTCTGTGTGAGTCTATGTGTCTCTGTGTGAGTGTATGGGTCTCTGTGTGAGTCTCTGGGTCTCTGTGTGAGTCTGTGTGTCTCTGTGTGAGTCTCTGTGTCTCTGTGTGGTGAGTCTCAGGGTCTCTGTGTGGTGAGTCTACGTGTCTCTGTGTGGTGAGTCTATGTGTCTCTGTGTGAGTCTATGGGTCTCTGTGTGAGTGTATGGGTCTCTGTGTGAGTCTATGTGTCTCTGTGTGGTGAGTCTCTGTGTCTCTGTGTGGTGAGTCTATGTGTCTCTGTGTGGTGAGTCTGTGGGTCTCTGTGTGAGTTTGTGGGTCTCTGTGTGAGTCTATGGGTCTCTGTGTGAGTCTGTGGGTCTCTGTGTGAGTCTGTGGGTCTCTGTGTGAGTCTGCGGGTCTCTGTGTGGTGGTGAGTCTGTGGGTCTCTGTGTGAGTCTGTGGGTCTCTGTGTGAGTCTGTGGGTCTCTGTGTGGTGAGTCTGTGGGTCTCTGTGTGGTGAGTCTGTGGGTCTCTGTGTGAGTCTGTGGGTCTCTGTGTGGTGAGTCTGTGGGTCTCTTTGTGAGTCTGTGGGTCTCTGTGTGAGTCTGTGGGTCTCTGTGTGAGTCTGTGGGTCTCTGTATGAGTCTGTGGGTCTCTGTGTGGTGAGTCTGTGGGTCTCTTTGTGAGTCTGTGGGTCTCTGTGTGAGTCTGTGGGTCTCTGTGTGAATCTGTGGGTCTCTGTGTGGTGAGTCTGTGGGTTTCTGTGTGAGTCTGTGGGTATCTGTGAGTCTATGGGTCTCTGTGTGAGTCTGTGGGTCTCTGTGTGAGTCTATGGGTCTCTGTGTGGTGGTGAGTCTATGGGTCTCTGTGTGAGTCTGTGGGTCTCTGTGTGAGTCTATGGGTCTCTGTGTGGTCAGTCTATGGGTCTCTGTGTGAGTCTGTGGGTCTCTGTGTGAGTCTATGGGTCTCTGTGTGGTGGTGAGTCTATGGGTCTCTGTGTGGTGGTGAGTCTGTGGGTCTCTGTGTAAGTCTGTGGGTCTCTGTGTGAGTCTATGCGTCTCTGTGTGGTGGTGAGTCTGTGGGTCTCTGTGTGGTGAGTCTATGGGTCTCTGTGTGGTGAGTCTGTGGGTCTCTGTGTGAGTTTGTGGGTCTCTGTGTGAGTCTGTGGGTCTCTTTGTGAGTCTATGGGTCTCTGTGTGAGTCTGTGGGTCTCTGTGTGAGTCTATGGGTCTCTGTGTGGTGGTGAGTCTGTGGGTCTCTGTGTGGTGAGTCTATGGGTCTCTGTGTGGTGAGTCTGTGGGTCTCTGTGTGAGTTTGTGGGTCTCTGTGTGAGTCTATGGGTCTCTGTGTGAGTCTGTGGGTCTCTGTGTGAGTCTGTGGGTCTCTGTGTGAGTCTGCGGGTCTCTGTGTGGTGGTGAGTCTGTGGGTCTCTGTGTGAGTCTGTGGGTCTCTGTGTGAGTCTGTGGGTCTCTGTGTGGTGAGTCTGTGGGTCTCTGTGTGGTGAGTCTGTGGGTCTCTGTGTGGTGGTGAGTCTATGGGTCTCTGTGTGAGTCTGTGGGTCTCTGTGTGGTGAGTCTGTGGGTCTCTGTGTGGTGAGTCTGTGGGTCTCTGTGTGGTGAGTCTGTGGGTCTCTGTGTAGTGAGTCTGTGGGTCTCTGTGTGAGTCTATGGGTCTCTGTGTGGTGAGTCTGTGGGTCTCTGTGTAGTGAGTCTGTGGGTCTCTGTGTGAGTCTGTGGGTCTCTGTGTGGTGAGTCTGTGGGTCTCTGTGTGAGTCTGTGGGTCTCTGTGTGAGTCTGTGGGTCTCTGTGTGGTGAGTCTGTGGGTCTCTGTGTGAGTCTGTGGGTCTCTGTGTGAGTCTGTGGGTCTCTGTATGAGTCTGTGGGTCTCTGTGTGGTGAGTCTGTGGGTCTCTGTGTGTGTGAGTCTGTGGGTCTCTGTGTGGTGAGTCTATGGGTCTCTTTGTGGTGAGTCTGTGGGTCTCTGTGTGGTGGTGAATCTATGGGTCTCTGTGTGGTGAGTCTGTGGGTCTCTGTGTGAGTCTGTGGGTCTCTGTGTGAGTCTGTGGGTCTCTGTGTGAGTCTGTGGGTCTCTGTGTGGTGAGTCTGTGGGTCTCTGTGTGTGTGAGTCTGTGGGTCTCTGTGTGGTGAGTCTATGGGTCTCTGTGTGGTGAGTCTGTGGGTCTCTGTGTGGTGGTGAGTCTATGGGTCTCTGTGTGGTGAGTCTGTGGGTCTCTGTGTGAGTCTGTGGGTCTCTGTGTGAGTCTGTGGGATCTCTGTGTGAGTCTGTGGGTCTCTGTATGAGTCTGTGGGTCTCTGTGTGGTGAGTCTGTGGGTCTCTGTGTGTGTGAGTCTGTGAGTCTCTGTGTGGTGGTGAGTCTATGGGTCTCTGTGTGGTGAGTCTGTGGGTCTCTGTGTGGTGGTGAGTCTATGGGTCTCTGTATGGTGAGTCTGTGGGTCTCTGTGTGGTGGTGAGTCTATGGGTCTCTGTGTGAGTCTATAGATCTCTGTGTGGTGGTGAGTCTATAGGTCTCTGTGTGAGTCTATGGGTATCTGTGTGAGTCTATAGATCTCTGTGTGGTGGTGAGTCTATGGGTCTCTGTGTGAGTCTATGGGTCTCTGTGTGGTGAGTCTGTGGGTCTCTGTGTGAGTCTGTGGGTCTCTGTGTGGTGAGTCTGTGGGTCTCTTTGTGAGTCTGTGGGTCTCTGTGTGAGTCTGTGGGTCTCTGTGTGAGTCTGTGGGTCTCTGTATGAGTCTGTGGGTCTCTGTGTGGTGAGTCTGTGGGTCTCTTTGTGAGTCTGTGGGTCTCTGTGTGAGTCTGTGGGTCTCTGTGTGAATCTGTGGGTCTCTGTGTGGTGAGTCTGTGGGTTTCTGTGTGAGTCTGTGGGTCTCTGTGAGTCTATGGGTCTCTGTGTGAGTCTGTGGGTCTCTGTGCGAGTCTATGGGTCTCTGTGTGGTGGTGAGTCTATGGGTCTCTGTGTGAGTCTGTGGGTCTCTGTGTGAGTCTATGGGTCTCTGTGTGGTCAGTCTATGGGTCTCTGTGTGAGTCTGTGGGTCTCTGTGTGAGTCTATGGGTCTCTGTGTGGTGGTGAGTCTATGGGTCTCTGTGTGGTGGTGAGTCTGTGGGTCTCTGTGTAAGTCTGTGGGTCTCTGTGTGAGTCTATGCGTCTCTGTGTGGTGGTGAGTCTGTGGGTCTCTGTGTGGTGAGTCTATGGGTCTCTGTGTGGTGAGTCTGTGGGTCTCTGTGTGAGTTTGTGGGTCTCTGTGTGAGTCTGTGGGTCTCTGTGTGAGTCTATGGGTCTCTGTGTGAGTCTGTGGGTCTCTGTGTGAGTCTATGGGTCTCTGTGTGGTGGTGAGTCTGTGGGTCTCTGTGTGGTGAGTCTATGGGTCTCTGTGTGGTGAGTCTGTGGGTCTCTGTGTGAGTTTGTGGGTCTCTGTGTGAGTCTATGGGTCTCTGTGTGAGTCTGTGGGTCTCTGTGTGAGTCTGTGGGTCTCTGTGTGAGTCTGCGGGTCTCTGTGTGGTGGTGAGTCTGTGGGTCTCTGTGTGAGTATGTGGGTCTCTGTGTGAGTCTGTGGGTCTCTGTGTGGTGAGTCTGTGGGTCTCTGTGTGGTGAGTCTGTGGGTCTCTGTGTGGTGGTGAGTCTATGGGTCTCTGTGTGAGTCTGTGGGTCTCTGTGTGGTGAGTCTGTGGGTCTCTGTGTGGTGAGTCTGTGGGTCTCTGTGTGGTGAGTCTGTGGGTCTCTGTGTGGTGAGTCTGTGGGTCTCTGTGTAGTGAGTCTGTGGGTCTCTGTGTGAGTCTATGGGTCTCTGTGTGGTGAGTCTATGGGTCTCTGTATGAGTCTGTGGGTCTCTGTGTGGTGAGTCTGTGGGTCTCTGTATGAGTCTGTGGGTCTCTGTGTGGTGAGTCTGTGGGTCTCTGTGTGGTGAGTCTGTGGGTCTCTGTGTGAGTCTATGGGTCTCTGTGTGGTGGTGAGTCTATGGGTCTCTGTGTGGTGAGTCTGTGGGTCTCTGTGTGGTGAGTCTGTGGGTCTCTGTGTGAGTCTATGGGTCTCTGTGTGATGATGAGTCTATGGGTCTCTTTGTGAGTCTATGGGTCTCTGTATGAGTCTATGGTTCTCTGTGTGATGATGAGTCTATGGGTCTCTCTGTGGTGAGTCTATGGGTCTCTGTGTGAGTCTATGGGTCTCTGTGTGGTGAGTCTATGGGTCTCTGTGTGAGTCTATGTGTCTCTGTGTGAGTGTATGGGTCTCTGTGTGAGTCTCTGGGTCTCTGTGTGAGTCTGTGTGTCTCTGTGTGAGTCTCTGTGTCTCTGTGTGGTGAGTCTCAGGGTCTCTGTGTGGTGAGTCTACGTGTCTCTGTGTGGTGAGTCTATGTGTCTCTGTGTGAGTCTATGGGTCTCTGTGTGAGTGTATGGGTCTCTGTGTGAGTCTATGTGTCTCTGTGTGGTGAGTCTCTGTGTCTCTGTGTGGTGAGTCTATGTGTCTCTGTGTGGTGAGTCTATGTGTCTCTGTGTGAGACTCTCTGTGTCTCTGTGTGGTGAGTCTCTGGGTCTCTGTGTGAGTCTATGTGTCTCAGTGTGAGTCTCTGGGTCTCTGTGTGAGTCTCTGTGTCTCTGTGTGAGACTCTCTGTGTCTCTGTGTGGTGAGTCTCTGGGTCTCACCTGGTGGACAGGTGTCCAGGTCCCACCCAGCCGAGTCTGAATCAGAGTCTGTGGGTCTCTGTGTGGTGAGTCTATGTGTCTCTGTGTGATGAGTCTATGGGTCTCTGTGTGAGTCTATGGGTCTCTGTGTGGTGAGTCTATGTGTCTCTGTGTGGTGAGTCTATGGGTCTCTGTGTGGTGGTGAGTCTATGGGTCTCTGTGTGGTGGTGAGTCTATGGGTCTCTGTGTGGTGGTGAGTCTATGGGTCTCTGTGTGGTGAGGCTATGGGTCTCTGTGTGGTGGTGAGTCTATGGGTCTCTGTGTGGTGAGGCTATGGGTCTCTGTGTGGTGGTGAGTCTATGGGTCTCTGTGTGGTGGTGAGTCTATGGGTCTCTGTGTGAGTGAGTCTATGGGTCTCTGTATGGTGGTGAGTCTATGGGTCTCTGTGTGAGTGAGTCTATGGGTCTCTGTATGGTGGTGAGTCTATGGGTCTCTGTGTGGTGGTGAGTCTATGGGTCTCTGTGTGAGTCTATGGGTCTCTGTGTGAGTCTATGGGTCTCTGTGTGAGTCTATGGGTCTCTGTGTGAGTCTGTGGGTCTCTGTGTGGTGATGAGTCTATGGGTCTCTGTGTGAGTCTATGGGTCTCTGTGTGGTGAGTCTATGGGTCTCTGTGTGGTGATGAGTCTATGGGTCTCTGTGTGAGTCTATGGGTCTCTGTGTGAGTCTATGGGTCTCTGTGTGGTGAGTCTGTGGGTCTCTGTGTGGTGATGAGTCTATGGGTCTCTGTGTGAGTCTATGGGTCTCTGTGTGAGTCTATGGGTCTCTGTGTGAGTCTATGGGTCTCTGTGTGAGTCTGTGGGTCTCTGTGTGGTGATGAGTCTATGGGTCTCTGTGTGAGTCTATGGGTCTCTGTGTGGTGAGTCTATGGGTCTCTGTGTGAGACTCTCTGTGTCTCTGTGTGGTGAGTCTCTGGGTCTCACCTGGTGGACAGGTGTCCAGGTCCCACCCAGCCGAGTCTGAATCAGAGTCTGTGGGTCTCTGTGTGGTGAGTCTGTGGGTCTCTGTGTGGTGATGAGTCTATGGGTCTCTGTGTGAGTCTATGGGTCTCTGTGTGAGTCTATGGGTCTCTGTGTGGTGAGTCTGTGGGTCTCTGTGTGGTGATGAGTCTATGGGTCTCTGTGTGAGTCTATGTGTCTCTGTGTGGTGAGTCTCTGTGTCTCTGTGTGAGACTCTCTGTGTCTCTGTGTGGTGAGTCTCTGGGTCTCACCTGGTGGACAGGTGTCCAGGTCCCACCCAGCCGAGTCTGAATCAGAGTCTCTGGACCCATCCTCGCCCTCCTCCTCCTGGTCCTCATCGTCCTCCTCCTCGTCCTGGTCCTGGTCCTGCTCCTCGTCGCTATGCCCTGCCATCTTCCCTGGCACGACCAGAGGGTCAGACAGAGACGGAGCGACGGTGAACTACATCGTCATCATCATCAGTAGTAGTAGTATCATCATTAATAGTAGCATCATCATCATCATTAGTAGTAGTATCATCATTAATAGTAGCATCATCATCATCATTAGTAGTAGTATCATCATCATTAGTAGTAGTATCATCATCATCAGTAGTAGTAGTATCATCATCAGTAGTAGTATCATCATCATCAGTAGTGGTATCATCATTAGTAGTAGTATCATCATCATCAGTAGTAGTATCATCATCATTAGTAGTAGTATCATCATCATCATTAGTAGTAGTATCATCATCATTAGTAGTAGTATCATCATCATCAGTAGTAGTATCATCATCATCATTAGTAGTAGTATCATCATCATTAGTAGTAGTATCATCATCATTAGTAGTAGTATCATCATCATTGGTAGTAGTATCATCGTCATCATCATCAGTAGTAGTATCATCATCATTAATAGTAGTATCATCATCATTAGTAGTAGTATCATCATCATCATTAGTAGTAGTTTCATCATCATCATTAGTAGTATCATCATCATCATTAGTAGTAGTTTCATCATCATCATTAGTAGTATCATCATCATTAATAGTAGTATCATCATCATTAGTAGTAGTTTCATCATCATCATTAGTAGTATCATCATCATCATCAGTAGTAGTAGTATCATCATCATCATTAGTAGTATCATCATCATCATCAGTAGTAGTAGTATCATCATCATCATTAGTAGTATCATCATCATTAGTAGTAGTATCATCATCATCATTAGTAGTAGTATCATCATCATCATTAGTAGTATCATCATCATCATTAGTAGTAGTATCATCATCAGTAGTAGTAGTATCATCATCATTAATAGTATCATCATCATCATCAGTAGTAGTATCATCATCATCGGTAGTAGTATCATCATCAGTAGTAGTAGTATCATCATCATTAGTAGTATCATCATCATCATCAGTAGTAGTATCATCATCATCGGTAGTAGTAGTATCATCATCATCATCACCATCAGTAGTAGTATCATCATCATCAGTAGTATCATCATCATCAGTAGTAGTAGTATCATCATCATCAGTTGTAGTATCATCGTCAGTAGCATCATCATCATCAGTAGTAGTATCATCATCAGTATCATCATCAGTCGTAGTATCATCATCAGTCGTAGCATCATCATCTTCATCATCAGTAGTAGTATCATCATCATCAGTAGCAGTATCATCAGCATCATCAGTAGCATCATCATCAGTAGTATCATCAGTAGTAGTAGTATCATCATCATCAGTACCAGTAAAAGCAGCAGACACCCCCCCACACCCACCCACCCCCACCCACTAACTCACCCACCCACCCACCCACTCACTCACCCACCCACCCACACCCACTCACTCACCCACTCACCCACCCACCCACACCCACCCACCCCCACCCACTCACTCACCCACCCACCCACCCACTCACTCACCCACCCACCCACACCCACTCACTCACCCACTCACTCACCCACTCACCCACCCACCCACACCCACCCACCCCCACCCACTCACTCACCCACCCACCCACCCACTCACTCACCCACCCACCCACCCACTCACTCACCCACCCACCCACACCCACTCACTCACCCACTCACCCACCCACCCACACCCACCCACCCCCACCCACTCACTCACCCACCCACCCACCCACTCACTCACCCACCCACCCACACCCACTCACTCACCCACTCACCCACCCACCCACCCCCACCCACTCACTCACCCACCCAGCCACCCACCCACCCACTCACTCACCCACCCACCCACACCCACTCACTCACCCACTCACCCACCCACCCATACCCACCCACCCCCACCCACTCACTCACCCACCCACCCACCCACTCACCCACCCACTCACTCACCCACCCACCCACCCACTCACCCACCCACCCACCCACTCACCCACCCCCCCACACCCACCCACCAACCTACACCCACCCACCCACTCACCCACTCACCCACCCACCCACTCACCCACCCACCCACTCACCCACCCACCCACTCACCCACCCACCCACTCACCCACCCACCCACTCACCCACCCACCCACTCACTCACTCACCCACCCACCCACCCCCCCACACCCACCCACCCACCCACACCCACTCACTCACCCACTCACCCACCCACCCACACCCACCCCCACCCACTCACTCACCCACCCAGCCACCCACCCACCCACTCACTCACCCACCCACCCACACCCACTCACTCACCCACTCACCCACCCACCCACACCCACCCACCCCCACCCACTCACTCACCCACCCACCCACCCACTCACCCACCCACTCACCCACCCACCCACCCACTCACCCACCCACTCACTCACTCACCCACCCACCCACTCACCCACCCCCCCACACCCACTCCCCCACACCCACCCACCCACTCACCCACGTCTCTCCCAGCGTTGTCCACCTTACGTGGTCTGCTACGGAAGGCCCTGGTGAGGAACTTGGTGAGGCCGGGCCCGGCGGGGCCGGCCACGGTGCCGGCAAACTCGGCGGTGAGCGCGGTGAGCGACGACTCCAGCCGGCGGAGCTCCAGCCGGTGAGACTCAACCACGGCCGAGCACTCACCCACCCTGGCCTGGTGAGCAGAGAGGGTGCATGGGGGTGAGGGTGAGGGTGAGGGTGGGTGGATCACTCAGTCAGTCAGTCACTCAGTCAGTCACTCACCACTCACCCACCCTGGCCTGGTGAGCAGAGAGGGTACAGGGGGTGAGGGTGAGGGTGGGTGGATCACTCAGTCACTCAGTCAGTCACTCACTCACCCACCCACCCACTCACCCACTCACCACTCACTCACCACTCACTCACTCACTCACCACTCACTCACCCACTCACCACTCACTCACCCACTCACCACTCACCCACTCACTCACCCACTCACCACTCACCCACCCTGGCCTGGTGAGCAGCGAGGGTACAGGGGGTGAGGGTGAGGGTGGGTGGATCACTCACTCACTCAGTCACTCACTCACTCACTCACCACTCACTCACTCACCCACTCACTCACCCACTCACCACTCACCCACCCTGGCCTGGTGAGCAGCGAGGGTACAGGGGGTGAGGGTGAGGGTGGGTGGATCACTCACTCACTCAGTCAGTCACTCACTCACCCACCCACCCACTCACCCACTCACCACTCACTCACCACTCACTCACTCACTCACCACTCACTCACCCACTCACCACTCACTCACCCACTCACCACTCACTCACTCAGTCACTCACTCAACACTCACTCACCCTGGCCTGGTGAGCAGCGAGGGTACAGGGGCGTAGGTGGTGAGGGAGGGGGTGAGGGTGAGGGTGAGGGTAGGTGGATCACTCAGTCAGTCAGTCACTCACTCACTCACCTACTCAGTCAGTCACTCACTCAGTCAGTCACCCACTCACTCAGTCACTCACTCAGTCAGTCAGTCAGTCACTCAGTCACTCAGTCAGTCACTCACTCACTCACTCACCACTCACTCACTCAGTCACTCACTCAGTCACTCAGTCACTCACTCAGTCACTCAGTCAGTCACTCACTCACTCACTCACCCACTCACTCACTCACCACTCACTCACCCACTCAGTCAGTCACTCACTCAGTCACTCACTCACTCACCCACTCACCACTCACTCACCCTGGCCTGGTGAGCAGCGAGGGTGCAGGGGGGTAGGTGGTGAGGGTGGGGGAAGGGGTGAGGGTGAGGGTGGGTGGATCACTCAGTCAGTCAGTCACTCAGTCACTCACCTACTCAGTCAGTCACTCACTCAGTCAGTCACTCACTCAGTCAGTCACTCACTCACTCAGTCAGTCACTCACCCACTCACCCACTCACTCACCCACTCACCCACTCACCCACTCACCCACTCACTCACTCACCCACCTACTCACTCATCCACCCACCCACCCACTCACCCACCCACCCACTCACTCACCCACCCACTCACCCACCCACTCCCCCACGCACCCACTCCCCCACCCACTCACTCACTCACCCACTCACCCCCCCACCCCCCCACCCCCCACCTCACCCCCCCCCACCTCACCCCCCCACTCCCCCACCCCCCACCTCACCCCCCCACCTCACCCCCCCCCACCTCACCCCCCCACTCCCCCACCCCCCACCTCACCCCCCCACCTCACCCCCCCCACCTCACCCCCCCACCTCACCCCCCCCCACCTCTCCCCCCCCACCTCTCCCCCCCCCCCACCTGTGCCCCCCTTCCCTGCTGCTGCTGCTGCTCCCGGGAGTGCTGCAGCTGCAGCTGGCCCTGCTGCAGGTGGCCCAGCAGCAGGGCCAGCTCCTGCCCCAGGGAGACCCGACGCAGCGAGGCCAGGGCCAGCCGCGGGACGGCGCCGCACAGCAGCTGGGAGCGGCAGAGACGAAACTCGCGGCAGAACAACTCGCGGAGAGACTCGCGCTGGGGGAGGGGCGGGGGGGGGAGGGGGGAGGGGGGTGGGGGGAGGGGGTGGGGGGAGAGATGGGGGGAGAGGGGGAGGGGGTGGGGGGAGAGATGGGGGGAGAGGGGGAGGAGATGATACTACTGATACTGATGATGATGATACTGATGATGATGATACTGATGATGATGATACTACTGATGATGATGATACTGATGATGATGATACTACTGATGATGATGATACTGATGATGATGATACTACTACTACTACTGATGATGATGATACTACTACTGATGATGATGATACTACTGATACTGATGATGATACTACTGATCATGATGATACTGATGATGATACTACTGATCATGATGATACTGATGATGATGATACTACTACTACTACTGATGATGATGATACTACTACTGATGATGATGATGATGATACTACTGATCATGATGATACTGATGATGATACTACTGATGATGATGATACTGATGATGATGATACTACTACTACTACTGATGATGATGATACTACTACTGATGATGATGATGATACTACTGATACTGATGATGATACTACTGATCATGATGATACTGATGATGATACTACTGATCATGATGATACTGATGATGATGATACTACTACTACTACTGATGATGATGATACTACTACTGATGATGATGATGATACTACTGATCATGATGATACTGATGATGATACTACTGATGATGATGATACTGATGATGATGATACTACTACTACTACTGATGATGATGATACTACTACTGATGATGATGATACTACTGATACTGATGATGATACTACTGATCATGATGATACTGATGATGATACTACTGATCATGATGATACTGATGATGATGATACTACTACTACAACTACTGATGATGATGATACTACTACTGATGATGATGATGATACTACTGATCATGATGATACTGATGATGATACTACTGATGATGATGATACTGATGATGATGATACTACTACTACTACTGATGATGATGATACTACTACTGATGATGATGATACTACTGATACTGATGATGATACTACTGATCATGATGATACTGATGATGATACTACTGATCATGATGATACTGATGATGATGATACTACTACTACTACTGATGATGATGATACTACTACTGATGATGATGATGATACTACTGATCATGATGATACTGATGATGATACTACTGATGATGATGATACTGATGATGATGATACTACTACTACTACTGATGATGATGATACTACTACTGATGATGATGATACTACTGATACTGATGATGATACTACTGATCATGATGATACTGATGATGATACTACTGATCATGATGATACTGATGATGATGATACTACTACTACAACTACTGATGATGATGATACTACTACTGATGATGATGATGATACTACTGATCATGATGATACTGATGATGATACTACTGATGATGATGATACTGATGATGATGATACTACTACTACTACTGATGATGATGATACTACTACTGATGATGATGATACTACTGATACTGATGATGATACTACTGATCATGATGATACTGATGATGATACTACTGATCATGATGATACTGATGATGATGATACTACTACTACTACTGATGATGATGATACTACTACTGATGATGATGATACTACTGATACTGATGATGATACTACTGATCATGATGATACTGATGATGATACTACTGATCATGATGATACTGATGATGATGATACTACTACTACAACTACTGATGATGATGATACTACTACTGATGATGATGATGATGATACTACTGATCATGATGATACTGATGATGATACTACTGATGATGATGATACTGATGATGATGATACTACTACTACTACTGATGATGATGATACTACTACTGATGATGATGATGATGATACTACTGATACTGATGATGATACTACTGATCATGATGATACTGATGATGATACTACTGATCATGATGATACTGATGATGATGATACTACTACTACTACTGATGATGATGATACTACTACTGATGATGATGATACTACTGATCATGATGATACTGATGATGATACTACTGATGATGATGATACTGATGATGATGATACTACTACTACTACTGATGATGATGATACTACTACTGATGATGATGATACTACTGATACTGATGATGATACTACTGATCATGATGATACTGATGATGATACTACTGATCATGATGATACTGATGATGATGATACTACTACAACTACTGATGATGATGATACTACTACTGATGATGATGATGATACTACTGATCATGATGATACTGATGATGATACTACTGATGATGATGATACTGATGATGATGATACTACTACTACTACTGATGATGATGATACTACTACTGATGATGATGATGATACTACTGATACTGATGATGATACTACTGATCATGATGATACTGATGATGATACTACTGATCATGATGATACTGATGATGATGATACTACTACTACTACTGATGATGATGATACTACTACTGATGATGATGATGATACTACTGATCATGATGATACTGATGATGATACTACTGATGATGATGATACTGATGATGATGATACTACTACTACTACTGATGATGATGATACTACTACTGATGATGATGATACTACTGATACTGATGATGATACTACTGATCATGATGATACTGATGATGATACTACTGATCATGATGATACTGATGATGATGATACTACTACTACAACTACTGATGATGATGATACTACTACTGATGATGATGATGATACTACTGATCATGATGATACTGATGATGATACTACTGATGATGATGATACTGATGATGATGATACTACTACTACTACTGATGATGATGATACTACTACTGATGATGATGATGATACTACTGATACTGATGATGATACTACTGATCATGATGATACTGATGATGATACTACTGATCATGATGATACTGATGATGATGATACTACTACTACTACTGATGATGATGATACTACTACTGATGATGATGATGATACTACTGATCATGATGATACTGATGATGATACTACTGATGATGATGATACTGATGATGATGATACTACTACTACTACTGATGATGATGATACTACTACTGATGATGATGATACTACTGATACTGATGATGATACTACTGATCATGATGATACTGATGATGATACTACTGATCATGATGATACTGATGATGATGATACTACTACTACAACTACTGATGATGATGATACTACTACTGATGATGATGATGATACTACTGATCATGATGATACTGATGATGATACTACTGATGATGATGATACTGATGATGATGATACTACTACTACTACTGATGATGATGATACTACTACTGATGATGATGATGATACTACTGATACTGATGATGATACTACTGATCATGATGATACTGATGATGATACTACTGATCATGATGATACTGATGATGATGATACTACTACTACTACTGATGATGATGATACTACTACTGATGATGATGATGATACTACTGATCATGATGATACTGATGATGATACTACTGATGATGATGATACTGATGATGATGATACTACTACTACTACTGATGATGATGATACTACTACTGATGATGATGATACTACTGATACTGATGATGATACTACTGATCATGATGATACTGATGATGATACTACTGATCATGATGATACTGATGATGATGATACTACTACTACAACTACTGATGATGATGATACTACTACTGATGATGATGATGATGATACTACTGATCATGATGATACTGATGATGATACTACTGATGATGATGATACTGATGATGATGATACTACTACTACTACTGATGATGATGATACTACTACTGATGATGATGATACTACTGATACTGATGATGATACTACTGATCATGATGATACTGATGATGATACTACTGATCATGATGATACTGATGATGATGATACTACTACTACTACTGATGATGATGATACTACTACTGATGATGATGATACTACTGATACTGATGATGATACTACTGATCATGATGATACTGATGATGATACTACTGATCATGATGATACTGATGATGATGATACTACTACTACAACTACTGATGATGATGATACTACTACTGATGATGATGATGATGATACTACTGATCATGATGATACTGATGATGATACTACTGATGATGATGATACTGATGATGATGATACTACTACTACTACTGATGATGATGATACTACTACTGATGATGATGATGATGATACTACTGATACTGATGATGATACTACTGATCATGATGATACTGATGATGATACTACTGATCATGATGATACTGATGATGATGATACTACTACTACTACTGATGATGATGATACTACTACTGATGATGATGATACTACTGATCATGATGATACTGATGATGATACTACTGATGATGATGATACTGATGATGATGATACTACTACTACTACTGATGATGATGATACTACTACTGATGATGATGATACTACTGATACTGATGATGATACTACTGATCATGATGATACTGATGATGATACTACTGATCATGATGATACTGATGATGATGATACTACTACAACTACTGATGATGATGATACTACTACTGATGATGATGATGATACTACTGATCATGATGATACTGATGATGATACTACTGATGATGATGATACTGATGATGATGATACTACTACTACTACTGATGATGATGATACTACTACTGATGATGATGATGATACTACTGATACTGATGATGATACTACTGATCATGATGATACTGATGATGATACTACTGATCATGATGATACTGATGATGATGATACTACTACTACTACTGATGATGATGATACTACTACTGATGATGATGATGATACTACTGATCATGATGATACTGATGATGATACTACTGATGATGATGATACTGATGATGATGATACTACTACTACTACTGATGATGATGATACTACTACTGATGATGATGATGATACTACTGATACTGATGATGATACTACTGATCATGATGATACTGATGATGATACTACTGATCATGATGATACTGATGATGATGATACTACTACTACTACTGATGATGATACTACTACTGATGATGATGATGATACTACTGATCATGATGATACTGATGATGATACTACTGATGATGATGATACTGATGATGATGATACTACTACTACTACTGATGATGATGATACTACTACTGATGATGATGATACTACTGATACTGATGATGATACTACTGATCATGATGATACTGATGATGATACTACTGATCATGATGATACTGATGATGATGATACTACTACTACAACTACTGATGATGATGATACTACTACTGATGATGATGATGATACTACTGATCATGATGATACTGATGATGATACTACTGATGATGATGATACTGATGATGATGATACTACTACTACTACTGATGATGATGATACTACTACTGATGATGATGATACTACTGATACTGATGATGATACTACTGATCATGATGATACTGATGATGATACTACTGATCATGATGATACTGATGATGATGATACTACTACTACTACTGATGATGATGATACTACTACTGATGATGATGATGATACTACTGATCATGATGATACTGATGATGATACTACTGATGATGATGATACTGATGATGATGATACTACTACTACTACTGATGATGATGATACTACTACTGATGATGATGATACTACTGATACTGATGATGATACTACTGATCATGATGATACTGATGATGATACTACTGATCATGATGATACTGATGATGATGATACTACTACTACAACTACTGATGATGATGATACTACTACTGATGATGATGATGATGATACTACTGATCATGATGATACTGATGATGATACTACTGATGATGATGATACTGATGATGATGATACTACTACTACTACTGATGATGATGATACTACTACTGATGATGATGATACTACTGATACTGATGATGATACTACTGATCATGATGATACTGATGATGATACTACTGATCATGATGATACTGATGATGATGATACTACTACTACTACTGATGATGATGATACTACTACTGATGATGATGATGATACTACTGATCATGATGATACTGATGATGATACTACTGATGATGATGATACTGATGATGATGATACTACTACTACTACTGATGATGATGATACTACTACTGATGATGATGATGATACTACTGATACTGATGATGATACTACTGATCATGATGATACTGATGATGATACTACTGATCATGATGATACTGATGATGATGATACTACTACTACTGATGATGATGATACTACTACTGATGATGATGATGATGATACTACTGATCATGATGATACTGATGATGATACTACTGATCATGATGATACTGATGATGATGATACTACTGATCATGATGATACTGATGATGATGATACTACTACTAATACTGATGATGATGATACTACTACTACTGATGATGATGCTACTACTACTGATGATGATGATACTGATGATGATACTACTGATGATGATGATGATACTACTACTGATGATGATGATAATACTACTACTGATGATGATGATACTACTACTGATAATGATGATACTACTACTGATGATGATGATACTGATGATGATACTACTACTGATGATGATGATGATGATACTACTACTGATGATGATGATACTGATGATGATACTACTACTGATGATGATGATGATACTACTACTGATGATGATGATAATACTACTACTGATGATGATACTGATGATGATACTACTACTGATGATGATACTACTACTGATGATGATGATACTACTACTGATGATGATGATACTACTACTGATGATGATACTACTACTGATGATGATACTACTGATGATGATGATGATACTTCTACTGATGATGATACTGATGATGATACTACTACTGATGATGATGATAATACTACTACTGATGATGATGATACTGATGATGATACTACTACTGATGATGATGATACTACTACTGATGATGATGATACTACTACTGATGATGATGATGATACTGATGATGATACTACTACTGATGATGATGATACTACTACTGATGATGATGATACTACTACTGATGATGATGATACTGATGATGATGATACTACTACTGATGATGATGATACTACTACTGATGATGATGATACTACTACTGATGATGATGATACTACTACTACTGATGATGATGCTACTACTACTGATGATGATGATACTGATGATGATACTACTACTGATGATGATACTACTACTGATGATGATGATAATACTACTACTGATGATGATGATACTGATGATGATACTACTACTGATGATGATGATGATACTACTACTGATGATGATGATACTGATGATGATACTACTACTGATGATGATGATGATACTACTACTGATGATGATGATAATACTACTACTGATGATGATACTGATGATGATACTACTACTGATGATGATACTACTACTGATGATGATGATACTACTACTGATGATGATACAGATGATGATGATACTACGACTGATCATGCTGATACTGATGATGATGATGATACTACTACTGATGATGATGATACTGATCATGATGATAATACTACTGATCATGATGATACTGATGATGATGATACTACTGATCATGATGATACTGATGATGATGATACTACTACTGATGATACTGATGATGATGATACTACTACTGATGATGATACTACTACTGATCATGATGATACTGATGATGATACTACTACTGATCATGATGATACTGATGATGATGATACTACTACTGATGATGATGATACTACTACTGCTCATGATGATGATGATGATACTACTACTGATCATGATGATACTGATGATGATGATACTACTACTGATCATGATGATGATACTACTACTGATCATGATGATACTGATGATGAAGATACTACTACTGATCATGATGATACTGATGATGATACTACTACTGATCATGATGATACTGATGATGATGATACTACTACTGATCATGATGATGATACTACTACTGATCATGATGATACTGATGATACTACTACTGATGATGATACTGATGATGATGAAACTACTACTGATCATGATGATGATACTACTACTGATCATGATGATACTGATGATGATACTACTACTGATCATGATGATAATGATACTACTACTGATGATGATACTACTACTGCTCATGATGATACTGATGATGATACTACTACTGATGATGATGATGATACTACTACTGATGATGATGATGATACTACTACTGATGATGATACTACTACTGATGATGATGATACTACTACTGATGATGATGATACTGATGATGATGATGATACTACTACTGATGATGATGATACTACTACTGATGATGATGATACTACTACTGATGATGATACTACTGATGATGATGATACTACTACTGATCATGATACTACTACTGATGATGATGATGATGATACTACTACTGATGATGATGATAATACTACTACTGATGATGATGATACTGATGATGATACTACTACTGATGATGATGATGACACTACTACTGATGATGATGATACTGATGATGATACTACTACTGATGATGATGATACTACTACTGATGATGATGATAATACTACTACTGATGATGATACTGATGATGATACTACTACTGATGATGTTACTACTACTGATGATGATGATGATACTACTACTGATGATGATGATACTGATAATGATGATAATACTACTGATCATGATGATACTGATGATGATGATGATACTACTGATCATGATGATACTGATGATGATGATACTACTACTGATGATACTGATGATGATGATACTACTACTGATGATGATGATACTACTACTGATCATGATGATACTGATGATGATACTACTACTGATCATGATGATACTGATGATGATGATACTACTACTGATGATGATGATACTACTACTGCTCATGATGATGATGATGATACTACTACTGATCATGATGATACTGATGATGATGATACTACTACTGATCATGATGATGATACTACTATTGATCATGATGATACTGATGATGATGATACTACTACTGATCATGATGATACTGATGATGATGATACTACTACTGATCATGATGATACTGATGATGATGATGATACTACTACTGATCATGATGATGATACTACTACTGATCATGATGATACTGATGATGATACTACTACTGATGATGATACTGATGATGATGATACTACTACTGATCATGATGATGATACTACTACTGATCATGATGATACTGATGATGATACTACTACTGATCATGATGATAATGATACTACTACTGATGATGATGATACTACTACTGCTCATGATGATACTGATGATGATACTACTACTGATCATGATGATACTGATGATGATGATACTACTACTGATGATGATGATACTACTACTGCTCATGATGATGATGATGATACTACTACTGATCATGATGATACTGATGATGATGATACTACTACTGATCATGATGATGATACTACTATTGATCATGATGATACTGATGATGATGATACTACTACTGATCATGATGATACTGATGATGATGATACTACTACTGATCATGATGATACTGATGATGATGATGATACTACTACTGATCATGATGATGATACTACTACTGATCATGATGATACTGATGATGATACTACTACTGATGATGATACTGATGATGATGAAACTACTACTGATCATGATGATGATACTACTACTGATCATGATGATACTGATGATGATACTACTACTGATCATGATGATAATGATACTACTACTGATGATGATGATACTACTACTGCTCATGATGATACTGATGATGATACTACTACTGATGATGATACTACTACTGATGATGATGATACTACTACTGATCATGATGATACTGATGATGATGATACTACTACTGATCATGATACTGATGATGATACTACTACTGATCATGATGATACTGATGATGATGATGATACTACTACTGATCATGATGATGATACAACTACTGATCATGATGATACTGATCATGATGATACTGATGATGATGATACTACTACTGATCATGATGATACTACTGATCATGATGATACTACTACTGATGATGATGATACTACTGATCATGATGATACTGATGATGATACTACTACTGATCATGATGATACTGATGATGATGATGATACTACTACTGATGATGATGATACTGATGATGATGATACTACTACTGATCATGATGATGATACTACTACTGATCATGATGATACTGATGATGATACTACTTCTGATCATGATGATACTGATGATGATACTACTACTGATGATGATGATACTACTACTGCTCATGATGATACTGATGATGATACTACTACTGATGATGATGATACTACTACTGATGATGATGATACTACTACTGATCATGATGATACTGATGATGATGATGATACTACTACTGATCATGATGATACTGATGATGATGATACTACTACTGATCATGATGATGATACTACTACTGATCATGATGATACTGATGATGATGATACTGATGATGATGATACTACTACTGATGATGATGATACTGATGATGATGATACTACTACTGATCATGATGATACTGATGATGATGATGATGATGATACTACTACTGATGATGATGATACTGATGATGATGATACTACTACTGATGGTGATACTACTACTGATGATACTACTACTGATGCTGATACAACTACTGATGATGATACTACTACTGATGATGATGATACTACTACTGATGATGATGATACTACTACTGATGATGATACTACTACTGATGATGATGATACTACTACTGATCATGATGATACTGATGATGATGATATTACTACTGATCATGATGATATTACTACTAATCATGATGATGATACTACTACTGATGATGATGATGATACTGATGATGATACTACTACTGATGATGATGATACTACTACTGATCATGATGATACTACTACTGATGATGATACTATTACTGATGATGATGATACTACTACTGATGATGATACTACTACTGATGATGATACTACTACTGATGATGATGATGATACTACTACTGATGATGATGATACTACTACTGATGATGATGATGATGATGATACTACTACTGATGATGATACTACTGATCATGATGATACTGATGATGATGATGATACTGATGATGATGATGATACTACTACTGATCATGATGATGATACTACTACTGATGATGATGATACTATTACTGATGATGATACTACTGATGATGATACTACTACTGATGATGATACTACTACTGATGATAATGATACTACTACTGATCATGCTGATGATACTACTACTGATGATGATGATACTACTACTGATCATGATGATACTACTACTGATGATGATGATGACACTACTACTGATGATGATGATACTGATGATGATACTACTACTGATGATGATGATACTACTACTGATCATGATGATACTACTACTGATCATGATGATGATACTACTACTGATGATGATACTACTACTGATCATGATGATACTACTACCGATCATGATGATACTGATGATGATGATACTACTACTGATGATGATGATACTACTACTGATGATGATGATACTGCTACTGATGATGATGATACTATTACTGATGATGATGATACTACTACTGATGATGATGATACTACTACTGATGATGATGATATTACTACTGATCATGATGATACTGATGATGATGATACTACGACTGATCATGATGATACTGATGATGATGATACTACTACTGATGATGATGATACTACTGCTCATGATGATACTGATGATGATACTACTACTGATGATGATGATGATACTACTACTGATGATGATGATGATACTACTACTGATCATGATGACACTGATGATGATGATACTACTACTGATCATGATGATACTGATGATGATGATACTACTACTGATCATGATGATGATACTACTACTGATGATGATGATACTGATGATGATGATACTGATGATGATGATACTACTACTGATCATGATGATACTGATGATGATGATGATGATGATACTACTACTGATGATGATGATGATACTACTACTGCTCATGATGATACTGATGATGATGATGATGATACTACTACTGATGGTGATACTACTACTGATGATACTACTACTGATGCTGATAAAACTACTGATGATGACACTACTACTGATGATGATGATACTACTACTGATGATGATGATACTACTACTGATGATGATGATGATGATACTACTACTGATGATGATACTACTACTGATGATGATGATGATACTACTACTGATCATGATGATACTGATGATGATGATATTACTACTGATCATGATGATATTACTACTGATCATGATGATACTACTACTGATCATGATGATGATACTACTACTGATGATGATGATGATACTACTACTGATCATGATGATACTACTACTGATGATGATGATACTACTACTGATGATGATGATGATACTACTACTGATGATGATGATACTACTACTGATGATGATGATGATGATACTACTACTGATGATGATGATGATACTACTACTGATGATTATGATACTACTACTGATGATGATACTACTACTGATGATGATGATGATACTACTACTGATGATGATACTACTACTGATCATGATGATACTGATGATGATGATACTGATGATGATGATGATACTACTACTGATCATGATGATGATACTACTACTGATGATGATGATGATACTATTACTGATGATGATACTACTGATGATGATACTACTACTGATGATGATACTACTACTGATGATGATACTACTACTGATCATGATGATGACACTACTACTGATGTTGATGATACTACTACTGATCATGATGATACTACTACTGATGATGATGATACTACTACTGATCATGATGATGATACTACTACTGATGATGATGATATTACTACTGATCATGATGATACTGATGATGATGATACTACGACTGATCATGATGATACTGATGATGATGATACTACTACTGATGATGATGATACTACTGCTCATGATGATACTGATGATGATACTACTACTGATGATGATGATGATACTACTACTGATGATGATGATGATACTACTACTGATCATGATGATACTGATGATGATGATACTACTACTGATCATGATGATACTGATGATGATGATACTACTACTGATCATGATGATGATACTACTACTGATGATGATGATACTGATGATGATGATACTGATGATGATGATACTACTACTGATCATGATGATACTGATGATGATGATGATGATACTACTACTGATGATGATGATGATACTACTACTGCTCATGATGATACTGATGATGATGATGATACTACTACTGATGGTGATACTACTACTGATGATACTACTACTGATGCTGATAAAACTACTGATGATGACACTACTACTGATGATGATGATACTACTACTGATGATGATGATACTACTACTGATGATGATGATGATGATACTACTACTGATGATGATACTACTACTGATGATGATGATACTACTACTGATCATGATGATACTGATGATGATGATATTACTACTGATCATGATGATATTACTACTGATCATGATGATACTACTACTGATCATGATGATGATACTACTACTGATGATGATGATACTACTACTGATCATGATGATACTACTACTGATGATGATGATACTACTACTGATGATGATGATGATACTACTACTGATGATGATGATACTACTACTGATGATGATGATGATGATACTACTACTGATGATGATGATGATACTACTACTGATGATTATGATACTACTACTGATGATGATGATACTACTACTGATGATGATGATGATACTACTACTGATGATGATACTACTACTGATCATGATGATACTGATGATGATGATACTGATGATGATGATACTACTACTGATCATGATGATGATACTACTACTGATGATGATGATGATACTATTACTGATGATGATACTACTGATGATGATACTACTACTGATGATGATACTACTACTGATGATGATACTACTACTGATCATGATGATGACACTACTACTGATGTTGATGATACTACTACTGATCATGATGATACTACTACTGATGATGATGATACTACTACTGATCATGATGATGATACTACTACTGATGATGATGATGATACTACTACTGATCATGATGATACTGATGATGATTATATTACTACTGATCATGATGATATTACTGCTGATCATGATGATACTACTACTGATCATGATGATGATACTACTACTGATGATGATGATACTACTACTGATCATGATGATACTACTACTGATGATGATGATACTATTACTGATGATGATGATGATACTACTACTGATGATGATGATACTACTACTAATGATGATGATACTACTACTGATGATGATACTACTACTGATGATGATACTACTACTGATGATTATGATACTACTACTGATGATGATACTACTACTGATGATGATACTACTACTGATGATGATGATACTACTACTGATGATGATGATGATACTACTACTGATCATGATACTACTACTGATCATGATGATACTGATGATGATACTGATGATGATGATGATACTACTACTGATCATGATGATGATACTACTACTGATGATGATACTATTACTGGTGATGATACTACTGATGATGATACTACTACTGATGATGATACTACTACTGATCATGATGATGACACTACTACTGATGATGATGATACTACTACTGATCATGATAATACTACTACTGGTCATGCTGATGATACTACTACTGATGATGATGATACTACTACTGATCATGATGATACTACTACTGATCATGATGATGATGATACTACTACTGATGATGATGATACTACTACTGATCATGATGATACTACTACTGATGATGATGATACTACTACTGATGATTATGATACTACTACTGATGATGATACTACTACTGATGATGATACTACTACTGATGATGATGATACTACTACTGATGATGATGATGATACTACTACTGATCATGATACTACTACTGATCATGATGATACTGATGATGATACTGATGATGATGATGATACTACTACTGATCATGATGATGATACTACTACTGATGATGATACTATTACTGGTGATGATACTACTGATGATGATACTACTACTGATGATGATACTACTACTGATCATGATGATGACACTACTACTGATGATGATGATACTACTACTGATCATGATAATACTACTACTGGTCATGCTGATGATACTACTACTGATGATGATGATACTACTACTGATCATGATGATACTACTACTGATCATGATGATGATGATACTACTACTGATGATGATGATACTACTACTGATCATGATGATACTACTACTGATGATGATGATACTACTACTGATGATACTACTACTGATCATGATGATACTACTACTGATGATGATGATACTACTACTGATGATGATGATACTACTACTGATGATGATGATGATACTACTGATCATGATGATACTACTACTGATGATGATGATACTACTGATCATGATGATACTGATGATGATACTACTACTGATCATGATGATACTGATGATGATGATACTACTACTGATCATGATGATACTGATGATGATGATACTACTACTGATCATGATGATACTGATGATGATACTACTACTGATGATGATGATACTACTACTGATGATGATGATACTACTACTGATGATGATACTACTACTGATGATGATGATACTACTACTGATCATGATGATACTGATGATGATGATATTACTACTGATCATGATGATATTACTACTGATCATGATGATGCTACTACTGATCATGATGATGATACTACTACTGATGATGATGATACTACTACTGATCATGATGATACTACTACTGATGATGATACTATTACTGATGATGATGATACTACTACTGATGATGATACTACTACTGATGATGATACTACTACTGATGATGATACTACTACTGATGATGATGATGATACTACTACTGATGATGATGATGATACTACTACTGATGATGATGATGATACTACTACTGATGATGATACTACTGATCATGATGATACTGATGATGATGATGATACTGATGATGATGATGATACTACTACTGATCATGATGATGATACTACTACTGATGATGATGATACTATTACTGATGATGATACTACTGATGATGATACTACTACTGATGATGATACTACTACTGATGATAATGATACTACTACTGATCATGCTGATGATACTACTACTGATGATGATGATACTACTACTGATCATGATGATACTACTACTGATGATGATGATGACACTACTACTGATGATGATGATACTGATGATGATACTACTACTGATGATGATACTACTACTGATCATGATGATACTACTACTGATCATGATGATGATACTACTACTGATGATGATACTACTACTGATCATGATGATACTACTACCGATCATGATGATACTGATGATGATGATACTACTACTGATCATGATGATACTACTACTGATGATGATGATACTGCTACTGATGATGATGATACTATTACTGATGATGATGATACTACTACTGATGATGATGATACTACTACTGATGATGATGATACTACTACTGATCATGATGATACTGATGATGATGATACTACGACTGATCATGATGATACTGATGATGATGATACTACTACTGATGATGATGATACTACTGCTCATGATGATACTGATGATGATACTACTACTGATGATGATGATACTACTACTGATGATGATGATGATACTACTACTGATCATGATGATACTGATGATGATGATACTACTACTGATCATGATGATACTGATGATGATGATACTACTACTGATCATGATGATGATACTACTACTGATGATGATGATACTGATGATGATGATACTGATGATGATGATACTACTACTGATCATGATGATACTGATGATGATGATACTACTACTGATGATGATGATACTACTACTGCTCATGATGATACTGATGATGATGATGATACTACTACTGATGGTGATACTACTACTGATGATACTACTACTGATGCTGATAAAACTACTGATGATGACACTACTACTGATGATGATGATACTACTACTGATGATGATGATGATACTACTACTGATGATGATGATGATACTACTACTGATGATGATACTACTACTGATGATGATGATGATACTACTACTGATCATGATGATACTGATGATGATGATATTACTACTGATCATGATGATATTACTACTGATCATGATGATACTACTACTGATGATGATGATACTACTACTGATCATGATGATGATACTACTACTGATGATGATACTACTACTGATGATGATGATGATACTACTACTGATGATGATGATACTACTACTGATGATGATGATGATACTACTACTGATGATGATGATACTACTACTGATGATTATGATACTACTACTGATGATGATGGTACTACTACTGATGATGATGATGATACTACTACTGATGATGATACTACTACTGATCATGATGATACTGATGATGATGATACTGATGATGATGATACTACTACTGATCATGATGATGATACTACTACTGATGATGATGATGATACTATTACTGATGATGATACTACTGATGATGATACTACTACTGATGATGATACTACTACTGATGATGATGATACTACTACTGATCATGATGATGACACTACTACTGATGTTGATGATACTACTACTGATCATGATGATACTACTACTGATGATGATGATACTACTACTGATCATGATGATGATACTACTACTGATGATGATGATGATAATACTACTACTGATGATGATACTGATGATGATACTACTACTGATGATGATACTACTACTGATGATGATGATACTACTACTGATGATGATGATACTACTACTGATGATGATACTACTACTGATGATGATACTACTGATGATGATGATGATACTACTACTGATGATGATACTGATGATGATACTACTACTGATGATGATACTACTACTGATGATGATGATAATACTACTACTGATGATGATGATACTGATGATGATACTACTACTGATGATGATGATACTACTACTGATGATGATGATGATACTACTACTGATGATGATGATACTGATGATGATACTACTACTGATGATGATGATACTACTACTGATGATGATGATGATGATACTACTACTGATGATGATGATACTGATGATGATGATGATACTACTACTGATGATGATGATACTACTACTGATGATGATGATACTAATACTGATGATGATGATACTACTACTACTGATGATGATGCTACTACTACTGATGATGATGATACTGATGATGATACTACTACTGATGATGATACTACTACTGATGATGATGATGATAATACTACTACTGATGATGATGATACTACTACTGATGATGATGATGATACTACTACTGATGATGATGATACTGATGATGATACTACTACTGATGATGATGATGATACTACTACTGATGATGATAATACTACTACTGATGATGATACTGATGATGATACTACTACTGATGATGATACTACTACTGATGATGATGATGATACTACTACTGATGATGATACAGATGATGATGATACTACGACTGATCATGCTGATACTGATGATGATGATACTACTGATGATGATGATACTGATCATGATGATAATACTACTGATCATGATGATACTGATGATGATGATACTACTGATCATGATGATACTGATGATGATGATACTACTGATCATGATGATACTGATGATGATGATACTACTACTGATGATACTGATGATGATGATACTACTACTGATGATGATACTACTACTGATCATGATGATACTGATGATGATACTACTACTGATCATGATGATACTGATGATGATGATACTACTACTGATGATGATGATACTACTACTGCTCATGATGATGATGATGATACTACTACTGATCATGATGATACTGATGATGATGATACTACTACTGATCATGATGATGATACTACTACTGATCATGATGATACTGATGATGATGATACTACTACTGATCATGATGATACTGATGATGATACTACTACTGATCATGATGATACTGATGATGATGATACTACTACTGATCATGATGATGATACTACTACTGATCATGATGATACTGATGATACTACTACTGATGATGATACTGATGATGATGAAACTACTACTGATCATGATGATGATACTACTACTGATCATGATGATACTGATGATGATACTACTACTGATCATGATGATAATGATACTACTACTGATGATGATGATACTACTACTGCTCATGATGATACTGATGATGATACTACTACTGATGATGATACTACTACTGTTGATGATGATGATACTACTACTGATGATGATACTACTACTGATGATGATGATACTACTACTGATGATGATGATACTGATGATGATGATGATACTACTACTGATGATGATGATGATACTACTACTGATGATGATGATACTACTACTGATGATGATACTACTACTACTGATGATGATACTACTGATGATGATGATACTACTACTGATGATGATACTACTACTGATGATGATGATGATGATACTACTACTGATGATGATGATAATACTACTACTGATGATGATGATACTGATGATGATACTACTACTGATGATGATGATGACACTACTACTGATGATGATGATACTGATGATGATACTACTACTGATGATGATGATACTACTACTGATGATGATGATAATACTACTACTGATGATGATACTGATGATGATACTACTACTGATGATGTTACTACTACTGATGATGATGATACTACTACTGATGATGATGATACTGATAATGATGATAATACTACTGATCATGATGATACTGATGATGATGATGATACTACTGATCATGATGATACTGATGATGATGATACTACTACTGATGATACTGATGATGATGATACTACTACTGATGATGATGATACTACTACTGATCATGATGATACTGATGATGATGATATTACTACTGATCATGATGATATTACTACTGATCATGATGATACTACTACTGATCATGATGATGATACTACTACTGATGATGATGATACTACTACTGATCATGATGATGATACTACTACTGATGATGATACTACTACTGATGATGATGATGATACTACTACTGATGATGATGATACTACTACTGATGATGATGATGATACTACTACTGATGATGATGATGATACTACTACTGATGATTATGATACTACTACTGATGATGATGGTACTACTACTGATGATGATGATGATGATACTACTACTGATGATGATACTACTACTGATCATGATGATACTGATGATGATGATACTGATGATGATGATACTACTACTGATCATGATGATGATACTACTACTGATGATGATGATACTATTACTGATGATGATACTACTGATGATGATACTACTACTGATGATGATACTACTACTGATGATGATGATACTACTACTGATCATGATGATGACACTACTACTGATGTTGATGATACTACTACTGATCATGATGATACTACTACTGATGATGATGATACTACTACTGATCATGATGATGATACTACTACTGATGATGATGATGATAATACTACTACTGATGATGATACTGATGATGATACTACTACTGATGATGATACTACTACTGATGATGATGATACTACTACTGATGATGATGATACTACTACTGATGATGATGATGATACTACTACTGATGATGATGATGATGATACTACTACTGATGATGATACTACTGATCATGATGATACTGATGATGATGATACTGATGATGATGATGATACTACTACTGATCATGATGATGATACTACTACTGATGATGATGATACTATTACTGATGATGATACTACTGATGATGATACTACTACTGATGATGATACTACTACTGATGATAATGATACTACTACTGATCATGCTGATGATACTACTACTGATGATGATGATACTACTACTGATCATGATGATACTACTACTGATGATGATGATGACACTACTACTGATGATGATGATACTGATGATGATACTACTACTGATGATGATACTACTACTGATCATGATGATACTTCTACTGATCATGATGATGATACTACTACTGATGATGATACTACTACTGATCATGATGATACTACTACCGATCATGATGATACTGATGATGATGATACTACTACTGATCATGATGATACTACTACTGATGATGATGATACTGCTACTGATGATGATGATACTATTACTGATGATGATGATACTACTACTGATGATGATGATACTACTACTGATCATGATGATACTACTACTGATCATGATGATACTGATGATGATGATACTACGACTGATCATGATGATACTGATGATGATGATACTACTACTGATGATGATGATACTACTGCTCATGATGATACTGATGATGATACTACTACTGATGATGATGATACTACTACTGATGATGATGATACTACTACTGATCATGATGATACTGATGATGATGATACTACTACTGATCATGATGATACTGATGATGATGATACTACTACTGATCATGATGATGATACTACTACTGATGATGATGATACTGATGATGATGATACTGATGATGATGATACTACTACTGATCATGATGATACTGATGATGATGATACTACTACTGATGATGATGATACTACTACTGCTCATGATGATACTGATGATGATGATGATGATACTACTACTGATGGTGATACTACTACTGATGATACTACTACTGATGCTGATAAAACTACTGATGATGACACTACTACTGATGATGATGATACTACTACTGATGATGATGATGATACTACTACTGATGATGATGATACTACTACTGATGATGATACTACTACTGATGATGATGATGATACTACTACTGATCATGATGATACTGATGATGATGATATTACTACTGATCATGATGATATTACTACTGATCATGATGATACTACTACTGATCATGATGATGATACTACTACTGATGATGATGATACTACTACTGATCATGATGATGATACTACTACTGATGATGATACTACTACTGATGATGATGATGATACTACTACTGATGATGATGATACTACTACTGATGATGATGATGACACTACTACTGATGATGATGATGATGATACTTCTACTGATGATTATGATACTACTACTGATGATGATGGTACTACTACTGATGATGATGATGATACTACTACTGATGATGATACTACTACTGATCATGATGATACTGATGATGATGATACTGATGATGATGATACTACTACTGATCATGATGATGATACTACTACTGATGATGATGATGATGATGATACTATTACTGATGATGATACTACTGATGATGATACTACTACTGATGATGATACTACTACTGATGATGATGATACTACTACTGATCATGATGATGACACTACTACTGATGTTGATGATACTACTACTGATCATGATGATACTACTACTGATGATGATGATACTACTACTGATCATGATGATGATACTACTACTGATGATGATAATACTACTACTGATGATGATACTGATGATGATACTACTACTGATGATGATACTACTACTGATGATGATGATACTACTACTGATGATGATGATACTACTACTGATGATGATACTACTACTGATGATGATACTACTGATGATGATGATGATGATACTACTACTGATGATGATACTGATGATGATACTACTACTGATGATGATACTACTACTGATGATGATGATAATACTACTACTGATGATGATGATACTGATGATGATACTACTACTGATGATGATGATACTACTACTGATGATGATGATGATGATACTACTACTGATGATGATGATACTGATGATGATACTACTACTGATGATGATGATACTACTACTGATGATGATGATGATACTACTACTGATGATGATGATACTGATGATGATGATGATACTACTACTGATGATGATGATACTACTACTGATGATGATGATACTACTACTGATGATGATGATACTACTACTACTGATGATGATGCTACTACTACTGATGATGATGATACTGATGATGATACTACTACTGATGATGATACTACTACTGATGATGATGATGATGATACTACTACTGATGATGATGATACTACTACTGATGATGATGATGATACTACTACTGATGATGATGATACTGATGATGATACTACTACTGATGATGATGATGATACTACTACTGATGATGATGATAATACTACTACTGATGATGATACTGATGATGATACTACTACTGATGATGATACTACTACTGATGATGATGATAATACTACTACTGATGATGATACAGATGATGATGATACTACGACTGATCATGCTGATACTGATGATGATACTACTACTGATGATGATGATACTGATCATGATGATAATACTACTGATCATGATGATACTGATGATGATGATACTACTGATCATGATGATACTGATGATGATGATACTACTGATCATGATGATACTGATGATGATGATACTACTACTGATGATACTGATGATGATGATACTACTACTGATGATGATACTACTACTGATCATGATGATACTGATGATGATACTACTACTGATCATGATGATACTGATGATGATGATACTACTACTGATGATGATGATACTACTACTGCTCATGATGATGATGATGATACTACTACTGATCATGATGATACTGATGATGATGATACTACTACTGATCATGATGATGATACTACTACTGATCATGATGATACTGATGATGATACTACTACTGATCATGATGATACTGATGATGATACTACTACTGATCATGATGATACTGATGATGATGATACTACTACTGATCATGATGATGATACTACTACTGATCATGATGATACTGATGATACTACTACTGATGATGATACTGATGATGATGAAACTACTACTGATCATGATGATGATACTACTACTGATCATGATGATACTGATGATGATACTACTACTGATCATGATGATAATGATACTACTACTGATGATGATGATACTACTACTGCTCATGATGATACTGATGATGATACTACTACTGATGATGATGATGATACTACTACTGTTGATGATGATGATACTACTACTGATGATGATACTACTACTGATGATGATGATACTACTACTGATGATGATGATACTGATGATGATGATGATACTACTACTGATGATGATGATACTACTACTGATGATGATGATACTACTACTGATGATGATACTACTGATGATGATGATACTACTACTGATGATGATACTACTACTGATGATGATGATGATACTACTACTGATGATGATGATAATACTACTACTGATGATGATGATACTGATGATGATACTACTACTGATGATGATGATGACACTACTACTGATGATGATGATACTGATGATGATACTACTACTGATGATGATGATACTACTACTGATGATGATGATAATACTACTACTGATGATGATACTGATGATGATACTACTACTGATGATGTTACTACTACTGATGATGATGATACTACTACTGATGATGATGATACTGATAATGATGATAATACTACTGATCATGATGATACTGATGATGATGATGATACTACTGATCATGATGATACTGATGATGATGATACTACTACTGATGATACTGATGATGATGATACTACTACTGATCATGATGATACTGATGATGATGATATTACTACTGATCATGATGATATTACTACTGATCATGATGATACTACTACTGATCATGATGATGATACTACTACTGATGATGATGATACTACTACTGATCATGATGATGATACTACTACTGATGATGATACTACTACTGATGATGATGATGATGATACTACTACTGATGATGATGATACTACTACTGATGATGATGATGATACTACTACTGATGATGATGATGATGATACTACTACTGATGATTATGATACTACTACTGATGATGATGGTACTACTACTGATGATGATGATGATGATACTACTACTGATGATGATACTACTACTGATCATGATGATACTGATGATGATGATACTGATGATGATGATACTACTACTGATCATGATGATGATACTACTACTGATGATGATGATACTATTACTGATGATGATACTACTGATGATGATACTACTACTGATGATGATACTACTACTGATGATGATGATACTACTACTGATCATGATGATGACACTACTACTGATGTTGATGATACTACTACTGATCATGATGATACTACTACTGATGATGATGATACTACTACTGATCATGATGATGATACTACTACTGATGATGATGATGATAATACTACTACTGATGATGATACTGATGATGATACTACTACTGATGATGATACTACTACTGATGATGATGATACTACTACTGATGATGATGATACTACTACTGATGATGATACTACTACTGATGATGATACTACTGATGATGATGATGATACTACTACTGATGATGATACTGATGATGATACTACTACTGATGATGATACTACTACTGATGATGATGATAATACTACTACTGATGATGATGATACTGATGATGATACTACTACTGATGATGATGATACTACTACTGATGATGATGATGATGATACTACTACTGATGATGATGATACTGATGATGATACTACTACTGATGATGATGATACTACTACTGATGATGATACTACTACTGATGATGATGATACTGATGATGATGATGATGATACTACTACTGATGATGATGATACTACTACTGATGATGATGATACTACTACTGATGATGATGATACTACTACTACTGATGATGATGCTACTACTACTGATGATGATGATACTGATGATGATACTACTACTGATGATGATACTACTACTGATGATGATGATGATAATACTACTACTGATGATGATGATACTACTACTGATGATGATGATGATACTACTACTGATGATGATGATACTGATGATGATACTACTACTGATGATGATACTACTACTGATGATGATGATAATACTACTACTGATGATGATACTGATGATGATACTACTACTGATGATGATACTACTACTGATGATGATGATGATACTACTACTGATGATGATACAGATGATGATGATACTACGACTGATCATGCTGATACTGATGATGATGATACTACTACTGATGATGATGATACTGATCATGATGATAATACTACTGATCATGATGATACTGATGATGATGATACTACTGATCATGATGATACTGATGATGATGATACTACTGATCATGATGATACTGATGATGATGATACTACTACTGATGATACTGATGATGATGATACTACTACTGATGATGATACTACTACTGATCATGATGATACTGATGATGATACTACTACTGATCATGATGATACTGATGATGATGATACTACTACTGATGATGATGATACTACTACTGCTCATGATGATGATGATGATACTACTACTGATCATGATGATACTGATGATGATGATACTACTACTGATCATGATGATGATACTACTACTGATCATGATGATACTGATGATGATGATACTACTACTGATCATGATGATACTGATGATGATACTACTACTGATCATGATGATACTGATGATGATGATACTACTACTGATCATGATGATGATACTACTACTGATCATGATGATACTGATGATACTACTACTGATGATGATACTGATGATGAGGAAACTACTACTGATCATGATGATGATACTACTACTGATCATGATGATACTGATGATGATACTACTACTGATCATGATGATAATGATACTACTACTGATGATGATGATACTACTACTGCTCATGATGATACTGATGATGATACTACTACTGATGATGATGATGATACTACTACTGTTGATGATGATGATACTACTACTGATGATGATACTACTACTGATGATGATGATACTACTACTGATGATGATGATACTGATGATGATGATACTACTACTGATGATGATGATGATACTACTACTGATGATGATGATACTACTACTGATGATGATACTACTGATGATGATGATACTACTACTGATGATGATACTACTACTGATGATGATGATGATGATACTACTACTGATGATGATGATAATACTACTACTGATGATGATGATACTGATGATGATACTACTACTGATGATGATGATGATGACACTACTACTGATGATGATGATACTGATGATGATACTACTACTGATGATGATGATACTACTACTGATGATGATGATAATACTACTACTGATGATGATACTGATGATGATACTACTACTGATGATGTTACTACTACTGATGATGATGATACTACTACTGATGATGATGATACTGATAATGATGATAATACTACTGATCATGATGATACTGATGATGATGATGATACTACTGATCATGATGATACTGATGATGATGATACTACTACTGATGATACTGATGATGATGATACTACTACTGATGATGATGATACTACTACTGATCATGATGATACTGATGATGATACTACTACCGATCATGATGATACTGATGATGATGATACTACTACTGATGATGATGATACTACTACTGCTCATGATGATGATGATGATACTACTACTGATCATGATGATACTGATGATGCTGATACTACTACTGATCATGATGATGATACTACTACTGATCATGATGATACTGATGATGATGATACTACTACTGATCATGATGATACTGATGATGATGATACTACTACTGATCATGATGATACTGATGATGATGATACTACTACTGATCATGATGATGATACTACTACTGATCATGATGATACTGATGATGATACTACTACTGATGATGATACTGATGATGATGATACTACTACTACTGATCATGATGATGATACTACTACTGATCATGATGATACTGATGATGATACTACTACTGATCATGATAATAATGATACTACTACTGATGATGATGATACTATTACTGCTCATGATGATACTGATGATGATACTACTACTGATGATGATACTACTACTGATGATGATGATACTACTACTGATCATGATGATACTGATGATGATGATACTACTACTGATCATGATGATACTGATGATGATGATACTACTACTGATCATGATGATACTGATGATGATGATACTACTACTGATCATGATGATGATACAACTACTGATCATGATGATACTGATCATGATGATACTGATGATGATGATACTACTACTGATCATGATGATACTACTGATCATGATGATACTACTACTGATGATGATGATACTACTGATCATGATGATACTGATGATGATACTACTACTGATCATGATGATACTGATGATGATGATACTACTACTAATGATGATGATACTGATGATGATGATACTACTACTGATCATGATGATGATACTTCTACTGATCATGATGATACTGATGATGATACTACTTCTGATCATGATGATACTGATGATGATGATACTACTACTGATGATGATGATACTACTACTGCTCATGATGATACTGATGATGATACTACTACTGATGATGATGATGATACTACTACTGATGATGATGATGATACTACTACTGATCATGATGATACTGATGATGATGATGATGATACTACTACTGATCATGATGATACTGATGATGATGATACTACTACTGATCATGATGATACTGATGATGATGATACTACTGATCATGATGATACTGATGATGATGATACTACTACTGATGATGATACTGATGATGATGATACTACTACTGATCATGATGATACTGATGATGATGATGATACTACTGATGATGATGATACTGATGATGATGATACTACTACTGATGATGATGATACTACTACTGCTCATGATGATACTGATGATGATGATACTACTACTGATGGTGATACTACTACTGATGATACTACTACTGATGCTGATACAACTACTGATGATGATACTACTACTGATGATGATGATACTACTACTGATGATGATGATACTACTACTGATGATGATACTACTACTGATGATGATGATACTACTTCTGATCATGATGATACTGATGATGATGATATTACTACTGATCATGATGATATTACTACTGATCATGATGATACTACTACTGATCATGATGATGATACTACTACTGATGATGATGATACTACTACTGATCATGATGATACTACTACTGATGATGATACTATTACTGATGATGATGATACTACTACTGATGATGATACTACTACTGATGATGATACTACTACTGATGATGATGATGATACTACTACTGATGATGATGATGATGATGATACTACTACTGATGATGATGATGATACTACTACTGATGATGATGATGATACTACTACTGATGATGATACTACTGATCATGATGATACTGATGATGATGATGATACTGATGATGATGATGATACTACTACTGATCATGATGATGATACTACTACTGATGATGATGATACTATTACTGATGATGATACTACTGATGATGATACTACTACTGATGATGATACTACTACTGATGATAATGATACTACTACTGATCATGCTGATGATACTACTACTGATGATGATGATACTACTACTGATCATGATGATACTACTACTGATGATGATGATGACACTACTACTGATGATGATGATACTGATGATGATACTACTACTGATGATGATGATACTACTACTGATCATGATGATACTACTACTGATCATGATGATACTACTACTGATGATGATACTACTACTGATCATGATGATACTACTACCGATCATGATGATACTGATGATGATGATACTACTACTGATGATGATGATGATACTACTACTGATCATGATGATACTGATGATGATACTACTACTGATCATGATGATACTGATGATGATGATACTACTACTGATCATGATGATGATACTACTACTGATGATGATGATACTGATGATGATGATACTGATGATGATGATACTACTACTGATCATGATGATACTGATGATGATGATACTACTACTGATGATGATGATACTACTACTGCTCATGATGATACTGATGATGATGATGATACTACTACTGATGGTGATACTACTACTGATGATACTACTACTGATGCTGATAAAACTACTGATGATGACACTACTACTGATGATGATGATACTACTACTGATGATGATGATGATGATACTACTACTGATGATGATGATGATACTACTACTGATGATGATACTACTACTGATGATGATGATACTACTACTGATCATGATGATACTGATGATGATGATATTACTACTGATCATGATGATATTACTACTGATCATGATGATACTACTACTGATCATGATGATGATACTACTACTGATGATGATGATACTACTACTGATCATGATGATACTACTACTGATGATGATGATACTACTACTGATGATGATGATACTACTACTGATGATGATGATGATACTACTATTGATGATGATGATACTACTACTGATGATGATGATACTACTACTGATGATGATGATGATGATACTACTACTGATGATTATGATACTACTACTGATGATGATACTACTACTGATGATGATGATGATGATACTACTACTGATGATGATACTACTACTGATCATGATGATACTGATGATGATGATACTGATGATGATGATACTACTACTGATCATGATGATGATACTACTACTGATGATGATGATGATACTATTACTGATGATGATACTACTGATGATGATACTACTACTGATGATGATGATACTACTACTGATCATGATGATGACACTACTACTGATGTTGATGATACTACTACTGATCATGATGATACTACTACTGATGATGATGATACTACTACTGATCATGATGATGATACTACTACTGATGATGATGATGATACTACTACTGATCATGATGATACTGATGATGATTATATTACTACTGATCATGATGATATTACTGCTGATCATGATGATACTACTACTGATCATGATGATGATACTACTACTGATCATGATGATACTACTACTGATGATGATGATACTATTACTGATGATGATGATGATACTACTACTGATGATGATGATACTACTACTGATGATGATGATACTACTACTGATGATGATACTACTACTGATGATGATGATACTACTACTGATGATTATGATACTACTACTGATGATGATACTACTACTGATGATGATGATACTACTACTGATGATGATGATGATGATACTACTACTGATCATGATACTACTACTGATCATGATGATACTGATGATGATGATACTGATGATGATGATGATACTACTACTGATCATGATGATGATACTACTACTGATGATGATACTATTACTGGTGATGATACTACTGATGATGATACTACTACTGATGATGATACTACTACTGATCATGATGATGACACTACTACTGATGATGATGATACTACTACTGATCATGATGATACTACTACTGGTCATGCTGATGATACTACTACTGATGATGATGATACTACTACTGATCATGATGATACTACTACTGATCATGATGATGATACTACTACTGATGATGATGATACTACTACTGATCATGATGATACTACTACTGATGATGATGATACTACTACTGATGATACTACTACTGATCATGATGATACTACTACTGATGATGATGATACTACTACTGATGATGATGATACTACTACTGATGATGATACTACTGATCATGATGATACTACTACTGATGATGATGATACTACTGATCATGATGATACTGATGATGATACTACTACTGATCATGATGATACTGATGATGATGATACTACTACTGATGATGATGATACTACTACTGCTCATGATGATACTGATGATGATACTACTACTGATGATGATGATACTACTACTGATGATGATACTACTACTGATCATGATGATACTGATGATGATACTACTACTGATCATGATGATACTGATGATGATGATGATACTACTACTGATCATGATGATGATACTACTACTGATCATGATGATACTGATGATGATGATACTACAACTGATCATGATGATACTGATGATGATGATACTACTACTGATGATGATGATACTACTACTGCTCATGATGATACTGATGATGATGATGATGATACTACTACTGATGGTGATACTACTACTGATGATACTACTACTGATGCTGATACAACTACTGATGATGATACTACTACTGATGATGATACTACTACTGATGATGATGATACTACTACTGATGATGATACTACTACTGATGATGATACTACTGATGATGATGATACTACTACTGATCATGATGATACTGATGATGATATTACTACTGATCATGATGATATTACTACTGATCATGATGATACTACTACTGATCATGATGATGATACTACTACTGATGATGATGATACTACTACTGATCATGATGATAGTACTACTGATGATGATGATACTATTACTGATGATGATACTACTACTGATGATGATGATACTACTACTGATGATGATGATACTACTACTTATGATGATACTACTACTGATGATGATGATACTACTACTGATGATGATACTACTACTGATGATGATGATACTACTACTGATGATGATACTACTACTGATGATGATGATGATACTACTACTGATGATGATACTACTACTGATCATGATGATACTGATGATGATGATACTGATGATGATACTACTACTGATCATGATGATACTGATGATGATACTACTACTGATCATGATGATGATACTACTACTGATCATGATGATACTGATGATGATGATGATACTACTACTGATCATGATGATACTGATGATGATGATGATGATACTACTACTGATGATGATGATACTACTACTGCTCATGATGATACTGATGATGATACTACTACTGATGGTGATACTACTACTGATGATGATGATACTACTGATGATGATGATACTACTACTGATCATGATGATACTGATGATGATGATATTACTACTGATCATGATGATATTACTACTGATCATGATGATACTACTACTGATCATGATGATGATACTACTACTGATGATGATGATACTACTACTGATCATGATGATAGTACTACTGATGATGATGATACTATTACTGATGATGATGATGATACTACTACTGATGATGATGATACTACTACTGATGATGATGATACTACTACTGATGATGATGATACTACTACTGATGATGATGATACTACTACTGATGATTATACTACTACTGATGATGATGATACTACTGATGATGATACTACTACTACTGATGATGATGATGATGATACTACTACTGATGATGATACTACTACTGATCATGATGATACTGATGATGATGATACTGATGATGATGATACTACTACTGATCATGATGATGATACTACTACTGATGATGATGATACTATTACTGATGATGATACTACTGATGATGATACTACTACTGATGATGATACTACTACTGATGATGATGATGATACTACTGATCATGATGATGATACTACTACTGATCATGATGATACTACTACTGATCATGCTGATGATACTACTACTGATCATGCTGATGATACTACTACTGATCATGATGATACTACTACTGATCATCATGATGATACTACTACTGATGATGATGATACTACTACTGATCATGATGATACTACTACTGATGATGATGATGATGATACTACTACTGATGATGATACTACTACTGATCATGATGATACTACTACCGATCATGATGATACTGATGATGATGATACTACTGATGATGATACTACTACTGATGATGATACTACTACTGATGATGATACTATTACTGATGATGATACTACTACTGATGATGATGATACTACTACTGATGATGATACTTCTACTGATCACGATGGTACTACTGATCATGATGATGATACTACTACTGATGATGATGATACTACTACTGATCATGATGATACTACTACTGATCATGATGATACTACTACTGATCATGATGATACTACTACTGATGATGATGATACTACTACTGATGATGATACTACTACTGATCATGATGATACTGATGATGATGATACTACTACTGATCATGATGATGATACTACTACTGATGATCAGTTTAACATGTAGGCTTTCGCGACCAATATTATTCATAATAAAGGTTTTTGGGTTAGATCGCGTTATTTATAAATGTGTCGTAACCCTCCACCACCCGACACGGCCAATCAGCAAAAGAAAGTGTCACGTTGACAAAAGACAAATAATTCACTACTTCAGCCCACCGGTGTGTTGAAGAGTGAATCCACATTTAGAGTTTGAGTTGTACTGTGACGTTTCGCTGGTAAATACTTCCAGCATCATCGGGCAATTCGCCAGAATGGTAAAGCCCTCTCCAATTGCTCCGGGTTTTATATAGAACAGCAGCAGGGTGACGTCATCACTTAACTCATATCAGGTGCAGTGATTAGAGGCGGAGGTATTGTAATTATATAATCGATTAGTGATCAGTCATTGGTTATGATTAGTAATGAGTTGTAGATTAGTAATTCTTTAAATCAAAATGTAATGTGTATTATTTAATAATGCGCTTCCAGGCCGCACTAAGTCGGTAGCTGTCAGAGCGATTAAAGTTATTCTTGTTCCTCTCAATTTCAATGGATTCTCTAATTAGTCTTTGCCAGTAATAATTAGTTTTACACAACACTGCAACATTGTCAAAATCAATTGAGTGTCCTTGTTGACAAGCATGTTCTGCCACTGCCGACAGTTGTGTTTGAGATAATTTAATATTTCTCTGATGTTCTTTTAGTCTTACGCTGATGTTACGTCCCGTCTGCCCAATGTAGCAGCTGTCACATAAACAATTAATCCGATATACACTTTCTGTTGATAGTTTAGGTAATGCGTCTTTAGTGCAAGATACTAGTTTTTGAATTTTGTGTACTGTACCAAATCTTACTGTAATGTTTTGCTTTTGCAAAACACGGGCTAATTTGTCAGTTACTCCTGAGATATATGGATTTTTTTTTATTGTTTTAACAATCTGGTCGCTTTCAGCAGTATTGCTTTGCGATCTTGATTTGGCATTCAGTGCTCTGTTAATTTGAGCATTATTGTAGCCATTCTGCCGTAGTGCGTCTTTAACGTGTTTAATCTCTCTCACTAGACTCTCACCATCTGACACTGTTTTAGCCCGATGAATGAGCGTCTTGATAAGGGAGGATTTCTGAGCTGGATGATGATGTGATTCTGCATTCAGATAGGCATCAAGTGTGCGTTTGCTTTCTGTAAACGCCGCGTGTTATTTTACCGTTTAGGGCATGTCCAAGCAAAATATCTAGGAATGGGAGTGTGTTATTCACCTCCATTTCCATGGTGAACTGGATGGCCGGGTTTTGTGCATTGAGATGATAGTGTATCAAGTACTTTAAGCGATTCGTCCACTGGAACCTTAGTGAATAGAGAAATCACATCAAAACTTACCAGAATATCATCAGGAGTAAGTTTAATATCTTGAATCACATTCACAAGATGTTCTGAATTTTTTATGAATGAAGATGTCCTACCGATGTTGGGCTGTATTTGTTTGGTTATATATTTTGCTAATTGATATGTGGCAGAGCCAATTGTACTGACTATGGGTCGTAATGGGATGCCGATTTTATGAATCTTTGGTAGCCCATAGAGTCTAGGTGGTTTTGAGGCCCTTGGCTTAATTTGGTATTGCTCATTTTTAGGGATTAATGAATTTGCAATTATTGCAGTGGTCTTACGTAAATGTGGATTCACTCTTCAACACACCGGTGGGCTAAAGTAGTGAATTGTCTTTTTGTCAACGAGACACTTTTTTTGCTGATTGGCCGTGTTGGGTGGTGGAGGGTTACGACACATTTATAAATAACGCGATCTAACCCAAAAACCTTTATTATGAATACTACTGATGATGATGATACTACTACTGATGATGATGATACTGATGATGATGATACTACTACTGATGATGATACTGATGATGATGATACTACTACTGATGATGATACTGATGATGATGATGCTAATGATGATGATGATACTACTACTGATGATGATGATGATGATACTACTGCTGATGATGATACTACTGCTGCTGATGATGATGATACTACTGCTGCTGATGATGATACTACTGCTGATGATGATACTACTCATGATGATACTGATGATGATGCTAATGATGATGATGATACTACTACTGAAGATGATGATACTGCTACTGATGATGATGATACTACTACTGATGATGATACTACTACTGATGATGATGATACTACTACTGATGATGATACTACTACTGATGATGATGATACTACTACTGATGATGATACTACAAATGATGATGATGATACTACTACTGATGATGATACTACAAATGATGATGATGATACTACTACTGATGATGCTACTACTACTGATGATGATACTACTACTGATGATGATACTACTGATGATGATGATGATACTACTACTGACGATGATGATGATGATACTACTACTGATGATGATGATGATACTACTGCTGATGATGATACTACTGCTGCTGATGATGATGATACTACTGCTGCTGATGATGATGATACTACTGCTGATGATGATACTACTGATGATGATACTGATGATGATGCTAATGATGATGATGATACTACTACTGAAGATGATGATACTGCTACTGATGATGATGATACTACTACTGATGATGATACTACTACTGATGATGATGATGATACTACTACTGATGATGATACTACAAATGATGATGATACTACTACTGATGATGATACTACAAATGATGATGATGATACTACTACTGATGATGCTACTACTACTGATGATGATACTACTACTGATGATGATACTACTGATGATGATGATGATACTACTACTGACGATGATGATGATACTACTACTGATGATGATGATACTACTACTGATGATGATGATGATACTACTGATGATGATACTACTACTGATGATGATACTACTACTGATGATGATGATGCTACTACTGATGATGATGATACTACTACTGATGATGATGATGATACTACTGATGATGATGATGATGATACTACTGATGATGATACTACTGATGATGATGATGCTGGTACCTCCTTGAGGATTCTCTGCTTCCGGATCTCCGCTCTGATGAGATCTGCTTGCCTTAGCTCCTTCTGCAGGTCACTCAGCTCACCACCCTCACCACTCAGCTCACCACCACCATCACCACTCAGCTCACCACCACCCAAATCCTCACCACTCAGCTCCTCCAGCTGTGAAAACAAAAACCCAGCTGATGGAGACCACTCAGCTACTCACCACTCAGCTACTCACCACTCAGCTACTCACCACTCAGCTACTCACCACCACTCAGCTACTCACGACCACTCAGCTACTCACCACCACTCAGCTACTCACCACTCAGCTACTCACCACCACCATCACCACTCAGCTCACCACTGCCACCATCATCACTCAGCTCACCACCCTCACGACTCAGCTCACCACCACCACCATCACTCAGCTCACCACCACCCAAATCCTCACCACTCAGCTCCTCCAGCTGTG